>NC_056731.1:1130539307-1130609307 GCF_019279795.1 Protopterus annectens | reverse complement strand
GAACACTTTCTTAAACAGTCTAAACAACAGTATTCTGGAGAGGTAGACTGATCCTTTACCCCTAACAAGTGCAATCAATTCTTGAGACCACTACAACTCAAAGATATGTGAAAACTCAAAGCTTCAGTAGTATTCAGTGAAAAAGCTAACATTTGACTGAAACAACAATTTCCAGTCAGAAAGTCTTGATGGCATTGTCTTTCTACAGCAAAGTCATGATCAGACATACAGATACCACTTTTGTTTAATAGCCAAATACAAATTATAAAAATAATGCCTCACTGACAGTATGCTTTTAAGCAGTCTGCCTTTGCTGAAGGCAGATACCACAGCTTGTCAACAAACAGTGCTAAGCAATACCCTCTCCTCAAATAATAAATAATAGCACATAAACACTCAACCACATGATCATAGAGTAAATTAACTTTACTTAAGCAAGCAAGAATTCAAGACAGTGCTAATACACATTAAATATTCAGAGGTAAATGCAGTGCACAAGGAGTATAAAAACAATCAGTTGCACAAACACCAAGACAAAATGAAAAAATCTAATAGCTGAATAATTCTAGCTGATACTATTAAAAATACTGAGCCTGTCTGTTTTAAATTCCTAAAAACACACAGGTAGATGCAGATTTTTACAGTAAAATTAGAGGTAGTCACCTCAATGTCCTTCAACAAGACTGTCTGATTTTACACTGTTTTGTGCTCCAGGTATACATAGTTTAGCTAAACATTTCTATTCCCAAAGAAACCAAACCAGTTACATTTTATAATACAAATTCCATGTATTTTACTGCCTGCTAGTTTCTTGTTGGAGAAGAATAATAAACCCAAATCAAACACATTTCATATACTGGGTCCAACTACTTTTTTCAGCAGAAGGGAATTACAATTTTAGGCTTTACACATTTTATTTTCTACATCACATAAAAGAACAAATACAAATGTAGCTCTCCGGTTATTCTTAAGCTATCTTATAAATACAGCCCCACAGTGAAGATTATGCTGCAAATTATACAAAGTTCAGCTACAGAGTACAAATGTGCCAATGGTCTGGGATAAAACAGAAAAAACATACCATTTTAAATGTTTCCCTAACCTAGTTCTTACCAAGCATTTAACCATTTATGACAGTTCAGTACGGTAAGGATATATAGCTATTTGGTACATACTGTATGATAAGTAATATGTAAAATACTGTTGACACTCAGTTGTTCTGATCAACCAAGCTTGTAACACACTTGCTCATAACTTTGAGTCTTCTACTGCTGATTGTACTTTCTCTCACAATATATTTGCATGGGCTCCTATTACTCATATGCATCTTCTTGCTAGGTAGTCTAATCTTATAGCCTCCAGAAGAAAGTGTCAGAAGGGCTTTACATAGCCTGTCAGTGATTGGGGTTTCTCTGAGGTGCACAACAACCATGAAGTCAGAATAAGGTGGGGGTGGGCTTGTCTCCTAATGGGAGGTACAGGGAAGCTTGGCTCCTACAAGAACATTTGAAAATTGTTGCATTTGCTCACACTGCTTACAAGTTAGAGTACCTGTTTCCAAGTATTCAGGCTCATGCAAAATGGTTTACTGTTACAATGGCTAACAAATATTGTCAATATTTTTTTATTAAAAGTTTGAGTTTTTCAAAAAGATGTACTGAAACCATAAAACGTAGACACTTCTTCCTGAAGAGATCTCACATGGCTCACCATGATCTTAAATAAAACTGATTTCTTATACTTTTCAAGTTTCAAATGGTTAGATACAGCCATTCTATATTAAAGTTTTTTTTCCAGATATCAAGATCAGACAGAAGTTTTCAATTCTGCATACATTTTTTAAATAGCAGGTTCCTTTAAGGAGGTGGGCAAGCCTGTTACTGAAAACATGTCTGTGACTTTTCAAAACTGCCATCTTGACTTACCCCAAAACTGGATGTTTTCATACTGCAGTCCAAATTATTTCAATTGTCCTTTTTCTCATAAGGTATCAGGAATTTCACTGAAGCTATACCACAGTAACTTAACATCAGTTTTCAAAAAAATGATCTTAAATAGCAATGTACTCATCTCCTTCTCCTTGTTACAGCTGAACTGCAAATATACATAGTCATACACAAACACATATACAAACAAACCCAGCACTCAAAACAATATCCAAAAAGCAAATTTTATTACGACAATGGCTAAAACTTACAAGCCAGTCTCACTAATCAAGCTTCATCAGCATGAACTGCTCAATACACCAAATCAACTGCATATATAGGCTAACACTTGCATCACATTATCACAAACCCAGTATGCAAAAACTTCCTGTATAGGTCTAATAAAAACTTCAAAAAAAAAAAAAAACACAAATCAAATATAAAGAAAAATGAAAAAACAATAAAAAAAATTAGAAGTATATTTCATAGAAGGCACATTTTCATTTTTAAAGTTAAATACACTGAAACACAGTGGCTAAGAAATCAAAACAATAACACCATGCTTTGAGAAGTTAGCTGTGTTACTACGCTGTATGAGAGTCAAAAGCATTTCAGCAATACATGTTAAAAACAGAGTTGGCAACTGTCAGGAATTTTTCCTCATAGTCAGAAAATAAGAATCTGTCAGAAAATCTGGAAAGTGTAGTCTCTGTCAGAAAATTCAGTTTTGCTGAAAGTATAATGGTGGGGTATTTTTAATCATTCTGAGTGCTAACATATTTCTGAAGCATATTTCCCCAAATTTGTACCATTTCACTTCGATCTCCTATTTGTAGTTATGTTTTGTCAGGATTGTCTTTTGTTTGTTTTAACCAGCATCCTGGGTGATGTGAAATGTGACCATTAGCAGGCAGGGAAACTATTCCATTGAGCATTTTAGAAGTAGTACACAAAATAGTGTGCACATTATTTTTCATAAATGTGAAACAATGGCTCTATCCCCCACAGTTAAACCTAATGTTCTTTGCAGCATATTACACATGCTTTTTTGTCTTCATATTATACATAATATTGTAAGCATAAATAAAACATGGATTCAGGAAAATTGTAAAGTATACATTACGGGAAACAGTATACAAATGTGATACATTCTTTTCGTGACTTCATTCCCTTATTATGAGTTTAGAGCTCCCTATGATTAGCTAGTATAATAGCTTCAACAAACATACCATTTGCCAAGACGATACATTAATCTATGAAGCATCTATATTTCCTTATCTGTTGCATTTAGCATACTATTTACTGTTTCTTCAAAACTGTTGATAGCATAATTTTAGTCTGAAAGAGAAACCATGTTCATTCACTTAATGAAATGGGTGGAACAGTTGGAGCAAAGGTTTGTCCCAAAGGTGGTAACTCTAATTAACGATGCACTTAAAATATTAACAATATAATCCAAATGGCAACCTAACTGATGAAACTGTGTTTTTTTTTTTTTGTAAAACAAACGTAAAAAAAAAAATCTCTTAAAGCCCAACAAAAAAAAAAACAGTACTTTTCATTACCATCACATGATCAAAATCAATAATATAAGGCAGATACATATTAAAAAACATATTCTGTGCTTTAAGTACAAAAAGTATGTCAGAAAATGTAAAAAAAATAACAAATGTAGAAATCCCCCTGCCAAATAAATGAGCAATTCAATAACAAAAATAAATCCATTATCATAAATACTAGACCTAATCAGTAAGTAAAACTCGCCATGCTTTAAGAAGTCTGCTGTGTCATCATGTTCCTTTAGTCTGGTATGACTGAACCAAGCAAGTCTAAAGCATCCCAGCCATACATGTAAAATGAGGGTTAACTTCCCAGCAACATATCCCAGAGAAGGACACAACTTAAAAAAAGTGTCCTTTGCAAAACAAACGCAAAATCTTTTCTTTTGCAAGTCAAAGAAAAGTAAACAATAGTACAGTTACTCTTGCTGCAATCGTGTGGTAAAAATAAACAGTTCAAGGTAACAGTCCATTAAACAAATATGTGCCCTAAATGCAAATATATACATATACCAAAACATATACTGATCCCCCCGACAAAAACATCTGTTGTAAAATATTAACCTTATTCCACAAAGAAGCAATCAGATATGATCATTTAAGCCTAGGAGGTAAAGGGCACCTAAAGTCACAATCCACTGATGTTCCTTCCTGGACAAAAAGCTATGCCAATCATTTTTTCGTAAACCCTCTAATAAACAACACCAATTAAGGTAAAAACAACTGTATTATGTTTTAATAAGTGTTTGTACAATGAGCTACTTTCTCTTCTACAATTAATATCATTTACATGCAATGAAATTCATTTTTTTCCTTGGTCTGCTTGTCTAACTCACATGCACTGCAGGAGCAAACAACCACGTGCATCACCCATTCAGTTGTGCAGGTGATACGATACCAGATTTCAAAAGTCTTGGAAGTATTAGACGTAAAATATTTTGTTTTACATACCTTACAATGTGAACAGTTATGACATCAGTAACATACCTGAATGTATATGCATTCACCCTCAATAGTTTTATGGTTGGTTGCCTATACCATTTAAAAAGTTGGCCAACTGTGTAGCCTTTCTGTAAACTAAACCCACATGTATATGGTACATAATTAAAAAATTGTCACCTTCAGAATGTGCCAATAATGGGAAACAACATTCCTGAACTTAAAAGAATTACTATCATATATCATGTTAAACTTTAGTAACTCAGAATCACTGGTGTCAGATTTCTCCCTGTCACCATGTATAAGATTATGCTTAGATGGTCTCATTAGTACTAACTTGAAAGTATTAAGGACATGTTGGATTATATCCCATTTTAGCTAAATGGCTGTCCAATAGTTTCAGTTCCTGCTTAACAAATTCTCAGTTTTAAATACTGGGACTTATGAAGGTTATCTTTAATGTGCTTAGGGTGGCAGCTACAAGCAAGCAAAAGTATATTTTTAGAAAATGGTTTACAAAATACTGTAGTCATTATAGTCTCATGAGCTAACTTGTTAACCATTGCATCTAAAAATTCAATACTGGAAGTACTACATTTCACGTCAAAATGGATATTCCATTTACTTAGATTCAAAAAGTTTTTAAATGCCTCCAACTCTTGCTGTCACCACCCCCATTAACTTTAGCCTTAAAACAATAGGCAGGAAGCCTTCATCTAGCCCTACCGGAGCCGAATTTAGATCAAAGGGTCACCACAGGCTTTTACTGGGTCAGTAGAGAGCACTGTTGCCACATTTTTGTAACAGCATTTTTTTCACTTAAGGCAACAAACCTGTGATTCACATTCATATTTACAAATAATAGAATTATGTATAAAATTCTATCTGGCTAAGCTGGCAGCCTTCACCCTTCTCTACCAGTCTTCACAATATCTTCAAAAGTATTTTTGCAGAGGGGCAAGCTCCCTGCTCCCCCAACATAAATATATTAATTCTATAGTTGCACAACCATGGAGAAAAAAGAAGGCTCCTTACACACTGAATATAACTTCTAGACATGGTGAAGCAACATAACTGAGGGAATTATCATGGTAAAAATACTGATCAACACTAATTTGCATTGTAATTCCTGTCCTTCAAAACATCAGCAGTCATTTTATATAACATATTTCACACTTTTTAATAAAGTGAATGTCAATAAAATGTAGTACGTCAATCAAATGAGTTTAATTAAATGACCACCCTTTTTCTTTTTCAATAAAGGGAAATGACAAATGAACATAACCCATACATATATACTATACATGTGCACGCGTACACACACAGACGCACAAACACACAGATGGAATTGGGTCATTAACATTAAAGAGAACACTATGGTAGACGTCAACAAAAACCAATAAAAGGTACTATCATTATCAAAGTAAGGTTATTATCCCACTAAAATGCAGTTATTCTATAGTAAATAAATGAACCCCTAGAGGCACTATGGAACACACCATCTTGTACATGTTCATTAACATATTCATTATCCATTTACCCACTTTATCCAGTTCAGGGCTGCAGGGGAGCAACAGCCTGTTCTGGCATTCAACAGGCATAAGGAATAAAACAATCTGGAAAGAATACTAACCTATTACGGGTTGTATAAACATACTCATACACTGCAGACATATCTATGCACAATTAACAGCATCATTAAAAGACTAAAAGCGTGCCTTTGGGATCTGGAAGGAACGTGGTAATTTGCCACAAAACTATGGACAAAAATTGCACTTGCATATTTACTGCATTCTATTTTGCTAACAAGCGTTTTTAGACTTCTATGAAGATACGACAGCCAGCACAGGTAAAACTGTCTTGTTGTTGGGGAGGGGGGGTCACAAGGGAAGAGGTCTTCTGTTGCACTGCTGCACACAGGAGAAAGGCACAGCAAGCAACATAGAGAAAGATTGAAAACTACAGTATCAATAAACAGCAAACTAAATTAATCAAAGACAGCATCAAAGAATGCACAACAATGTAACAAATAACTTTAGATATGGATGCTTGGGCAAACTAATTGTTGGTCAAACTGAAGGGAGTGGAATGTATTTCCTGTTTTATTACTGCTCTCCATTCTAATATGACTAATTCCTCTGCTTGTTGACACAAAGCACATAAACATTTCAAAGCTGGAGAATAAAAATATAAAACTGTATACAAAATACACAACAGCTCTCTATAACTGGTTGCAAGGTAACCAATAAATGCTGACTGCAGGCGGGGACTACCACCAAAGATGAATGAGTTAAAAGTGGCAATTACATAGGCAGTAGGCTGTGGTACACATTTGTTAGCAAAGATAGTGACAACAGCTGCTCTGAATGTGCCAAGAACCAATACTCTAAAGACAATTGCCACATCACTGCCACTTAAGTCAGGACTTCCATCACAATTCATCTTATAAAGCTTAAACAGAAAACCTTAGATTTAAAAGCATAAAATGTATAGCAATGTCTGATTACCACAGAATATTACAAAGAAATTACATACTTAAATCAGCACAATTTACATACCAAAAGTTACTTTGTCATCACAAATTATCCAGGACCAAGTAACAGCTGAAGCTCATGGTAAAAAAAAAGGATAAAGCCGACATCAAATTGCAAATAATCTACACAGCAGCCCTGACATTACCAGCATTTTCCAAAATGTTTAACAGAAAAGTTATACTAAGTTAGAAATGTTTTGGATCAAAGTATTATCTGACTAAAGGAAAAAGAATAAGGCAACATACAAGTGCAACAAAACTTCAAGTCAGTAAATGTACCATATATTATAGAAGGTATAACCCAAGCACAGAAATTCTGAAAGTAGTGGATAAACATATAATACCTCATAAAAGAAAAAAAAAATGACATATTGGAAAAATACACAATATGCATGGCAGAAATCGCATAAACAAGACAGCTAGTGATTGTACACAGAAACAGCAATCATTAGAAAAACAGAATAACTAAACCATAATGCCCATCTTGGAAATGACAGTCAATGTATAAGAGGAAGGCAAAATAAAAGATATTATAAAAAGAAGACAGAAGCTTTATGCATATGGAATGGATGAAAGAAAAAAAACATCCAGGTTGTACATAGAAAATGAGAAAAGTAAGGTGGGCAAGTGAGTAAGAAGATAAGTAGAAAGGATCATAAATGGAAGAAAAAAATAGTTTTATTTATGTTTTTGTACTTACCCTTGAAATAAGGTTGGATAGGTAAATTTCAAGACTGAAAGGACATACTGTAAAACAAACATCAGATTAAATTTGTTAGCTCACTCAAGCATTATTCCAGTACCAAAAGTTGTGAAAACACAAATACTTTGAAGGAGAACTCTAAAACTTGCAGCCATGCCACTACCATATTTAAAAATATTCCCTGATGCACCTAAACAATATATTGTTAAGCTGATGTCCAGTAAAAACCACAATGGAATTTATTTTACTTGCCAAGTTTAAACACTTGAAATTGCTAAGTTACATGTACTTATCTTAATTTCATCCCAATGTAAAATGAAGCAAAGCAGTTTCATATGGTTTGCAATGATCGGATAACCTGTTTGGCCAAGTTGTAGCCAGTAAGATTAACCCCACTCAAGAAAGGAATAATGGGGAATAGATGCTCAGCCATACAAACACACAAATATGGATGTCAGACCTATACTGAAATATCAAAAAGATAAGGTGCCACAATGGATTTTCTCTAGTAAAATTATTTCAGACATTACAACTTACAAAATGCATTTCTGTATTTCAGACCAAAACTGTTTACAGCAACAGTAACCTGCAAGCTAGATAAGGCTCATAGCTCTGCTTTGTTTTACAACAAATGAATGTCCATTATCTGTTCTCTGTTCCATAACATATACAACCGTGTTAGGCTTATTCGTTGTTGAATGGCCTAAACCAAGAATCAAAAAATAAGTGCATAAATCAACTATGAAACTACTACAAATGCACTAATTAGGAAGGCAACCAAAAGGAAAATCACATACATATTGGCGCAAAGGCAGGAATACCACAAATACCGCAGTTCCACCAGTCTAATGGCTCATAGCAAAAGAGCTTATTATAAATCACTTAAAATAGAAAATGTTCATTAAGCAAATGTTTTCATCCCATCATCAATGCATATGGACTTCATCAGAACAAATATTTTTTACTCAAGCCTTACACCTCCTTAAAAACGGTGAAGTCATTTATCATGATTAAAAACAATAAATCACAACCACCACACAACATAAATATGACATTAAATAACAATGCAATGTTGTATGCTAATGATGGAAAGTAATAATAAAAGGAACCTATTTAAACAATGGACTTTCAAGATGGCTGCACAATTACTGACAGATTTATTAGATGTCTCCCAGTGGAGCTATGAAAACTGCAATTACGAAATGAAAAAACCCTTAAAGAAATCAAATATGATAAAATTCACTTACTGGCTTGTAATGACACTGACTAGATGCCAGTAAAGAAGAAATCTGGAGAAAGTAACAGACAAATTAAATAGAAAACAAGAAAAAAAAATTCTGTATGGGAAGAACCTTGCAGCTGTTGGGGGGGGGGGGCAGTTCAAGTTCCAGCTTTGGTACAGAGGATGGTTTCCAGTAATAAAATAGTCAATTAACAAAAGGCTGGAACAAATAGCTTTAACTAGGTATTCAGCTATGCTGACAATAGTGCAAAAATTAGAGGATGAAATGAAGAAACGCTGACTGAGCTTGAGGATTTTTAAAAAGAGCTCTTTCAAAAACAGTAAACTTAGAAGATAGTGCATAAAAAAACAGATTTGCTGCTATACCAGAGAAACAGGAAGGAACAGAGTACATTAATTTTATGAAAGTATAAATAAGCAACTGAACTGGTGTTCCGTAACAGGCTTTAAATGAAATAGCATTGCATGTATACTCCAAGAGAAAGCATCCAAAACCTGTATTAGTAAAGTTGCAAGCATACCAGCAGAAATGAAAAGTATTAAAAATTGGAGACAACAGAATGTTTATGGAAAATTAATATTCGCTGTACACCAGATAGAAGAGAAGCAAGTTTAGCTGAACAATAAGGGAATATCAAAAACCAGGTGTTAAGATTCAAGCTGCTATATCCAGCTGTCTTCATATTATTTTTCCCCAATGGGTAAAAGCCATTTTTGTATGGACAATCTAAGGAGGAAATTACAAAAATAGTTAATAAATACTGAAGCAAGTAGTTAATAAATACTGAAGCAAGGGGACTCTGCTTTTCATTTTTCTGATAACAACAAAGTCAATAGTGAGACTTTACCAGTAAAATCTTTTTCATTGTTGCAAAGGAAAATACTTGACTGACAGAAAAAATACAGGGCTGACTAGAAGAATCAGGAGTACTTTAGATTTGAAGCAGGGACTGATTTTGAGAGGTGGAAGTGACCAACAAGAAGACCAGCAGTACTGTGAAATTACAGAATAAATGGGACAATAAGTGGCTGGGTTGAAATTTTGTTGACTGGGATAAATAGGTGGGTTGACTAACATGTGTACCTCACTTTACAGTCACTTAGTTCATAAGGGCAGAGAAAGGACTAAAGAAATAACTAAGTAAAATATTGTTTCTTCTTGTTAATATCTGCATTCAAAATTCATGATATAAATTACATGTTATGCTATAAAGCAGTTTGGCATACGGTACAATCAGGGCTATTGTAACTTAGGTGGAAATGTTTTATCAGTTATTACTTTGCATGTTAAAGACATTAACCATGAAAGTATTTTTTCTTACTTGTAATATATCCAGGTTTTTCACTGTGGCAGGTGAGACAGGCTGGACAGAGAAGCAAGTTAAAGTTTATACAATGTTGTGATCTTGGTCTGCTGGGGCAGGGGACAGATGAAGAGTATTGATCATATTATATGAAGAATAAAGATGATCTTCCCCATTTTACATGGGTAGATCATTTGTTTAAGCTACAGAAAGTTTTTAAATGAATATGTTTGAAAAACGAAAATGTGATGAAAAGCATGGAAACTGCAGTTTTCCTGTATTTGCCAAGTCATTAAGCTATTTTTTTTTAATTATCAAATGCTCTCGGTGAGAGATAGTGTCTACAGGTGCAAGAATTAGCAATTAGTAGGTCTGCATTGTGTGTGATGAGCAAAATTTACAAAAATTTGTTCATGCATCTGCAAAGTTACTAGCTTTTTTTCCTCATTACTAACTGCTTTTACTTGTAAATTAGCTGTGGGCAGCTGCAACCAATCATTACATCTCCGAACACTCTGTACTTGTAAATCTCTCTCCGTGCAGTGTAATTTACATTTAAAATGACATTTCAAGCACTGCAGTGAAAATACATTAAGTTTGAAATTCTGGAATGTGATTAATGCATTTAACACAACAGTAAATTGTTTAGTTTATTTGTAGTCAGGAAACATTTTCTTAAGGCTTAAAGTTAATGTTTACTGAAATTATGCAAACTTTTTTTTTTAAATCTGGGAGGGGAATATACATAACAAAAGAAAAGAGAACAAATTAGTGTAAGTAGGAACACAGGCTCTAATATGAACTCAAACATGGGTAACCTTAACTTTAGAATAGGTAATGCCTGTGGGTACAGACATAGATTTAGGGCAAATTCTCCTATAGGGGAGGGGGATAAACTTCATTTTTTTTTACAAAGTATAAACAGTTTTCTGCACACTAAAAGAGAATGAGGAGATTCTGAAAAAATAATTGTTTGGGTGTTTTCACTAAAGTAAAAAGTTCTGAAAATGTGACAGATTCAAATGTACATGAAAAAGAAGCAACTACATAAGAGGAGTTCAGAATGCCAAATATGAGTACATGTGAACTACAACTTGAAAATATGCATTCAAAACAAATGTCATGTGTAATAGGTGGGAGAGAAGCTTTCTATAATTATGGATACTCTGTCTATATTATCATGGCATGTACACAGGCTTATAGTTATAGACAAAAAACAGAGTGCTGAATCATATCAAGAAATGTGGGCTGCAAATAGCAATGTTACAGAATACACATCTGGATAGAAATGAACATCTGAATTTGACAAAGAAATGATTTTATGATGGGTATTCAACAACATATCAGGGAAAAGGAAACTAGAGTGATAAATCTGATTGCTTGAGTGTCCCCAGTAATGAGAGAAGAGGGGAAAAAAGATAATAAAGGCAAGTTTTTGGCAGTAAGGGGTTACTAGCAGGGGCATATATTTATATTCCACCTAAAACTATTCTTATTGAGCTTAAGATAATTTTGGGAGAAATAATTAGCTTTCATCTGGGATTATTTTTATGGGTGGGGACTGGAACTTAGTTTGCAATGGTAAGGCTCTATCAAAAAGACTGAGAAAATACAACAAGAGAGGGCAGATTTCTTAGAAATATGTCAGAAAATTTGGTATTGAAGTCACTAATTTAATAGCAGAAACTCGGACAAAATTTGCATTTTAGTTACCAAGTTATGATAACTGGACTAGGCTGTACAGAAGTTAAATACACAGGCTCTCTTGAATTATAACTGAAAGTTGAGGCACACATCCAAATAACTACTACAGCTCACACACCATTAAAAACTAAACTAAAGATGTAAAGTAATGAAGAAAAACTGAGAAAGTACTGCTTTCCAAATCGCCTATTAGAAACAGAAGAATTTTAGAAAGGATCGGTGGAAATGATTTGAGAGTTATTAGAAAAAACAGAAATTTCTTCAAAAGGAAAAGAAAGCCAGTGGGATAAAAAAATAAAAATGGAGTTTTGAAACAAGGTAGGAATAAGAGAATGACATGGGAAAACAGTAATATGGATTACTTAGAGTGGTTGTGAAAGGTTAAAGTACTGCAGAATAAAGAAAAGCTCACAGAACAAGAAATGAAGCAACTACAGAATGCTAAAGAGAAAACAGTATTTGGATAATGGTCATGAGTTTAGAAAGGTTACTTTTAAACAACTATTTTTTAATAACTTCAGATCACAAAAATCAGTTATCACAATGGTTTAGGCAACAGAAAGTAGAGTTTAGAGATCCTAGGACAAGAAATATAACCAGAACTTCTAAAATTTGCATAAAGTACAGGAACGTGGAAACCAGGAAAAAGCACAAATGGAAATATTCTTGGAAAACTTAAATTATCCAAAGCTCAGAAGAAGATAAAGCTCAAAAATGAATAGCTAAAACAGGAAGAGATGCTATAAAAACTGAGATGTATAAATCAATCAACAGGGTAGTCTCCATCAAAAGATCTTATTCCTGAAGAAGTTTACAAGTTGGGAAGAAAAAGTGCTCAAAATCTGGAAGATTTTTTAACAGTATTTTAAATAGTAGAGAAGAATCAGCATCTTTTATGAAAGAACCCTTCAAACCCATTTTCATACACATCAATTTCAATTTTGAACCATTATTAAAGTGTAATAGTGTTCTATAACAGAATGGCAAAGATGTTGCCAAAACTGACAAGATATGAATCAATGTGGTTTTTGTGGTGGAGAGGCAAACATTTGACAAAATTAACATAACAATGATGATGTAGAGGGAAGCAGAATATAATAAAACACAGCTATTATTTGTGGATCACTGCAGAGAAAGCATTTGATGCAGTCAGATGCGATTTTAACAGTAGGACAAAGAAAGCATTTGCATTCCCTAATAGAATAACAGAGTAATTAGGAGGTCCCGTGAAAGGCCATAAGCAAGAATTAAAGTGGAAAGGTTCCTCTTAATTCTGCCTCCCACACCAAGGACTGATAACTGCATACAGTACATGCAAAGAGTAAGTGATAGGGGAGTGCTAAGTGAATGACCAGCTATGGCAAGGTTTTTAATCAGACCTACAACAGAAGCAGCTGTAAAAAAGGAATAATTAGCAGTATATATAAAATAATGAATGATAATTATAAGAATCAGTCAGAGAAGGATAGAAAGATTTGGAACAGAGATTAGAAAAGCAATGTACCAAGAAACAGACAGTTATGGCGCCTAATGTTTATGATCTTTACTTGGAAATGTTTGCATAGCCATTTTTATACTCCAGTCAGTTGATGGAATTTTTCCTCAGATAGACAACAAATGTTGGAGGTGTGATGAGAAAGAGGGGGGCAATTGGGAGCATGTGTTCTAGCAATGCAATGGATTTGGAAGATTTTGAAATTCTCTACAGAATGTTTCATCAGGTGTGTTGGGGAGAAAACCACTGTAACCAAGGAAAGGATTCCTTTGAGATGGGACATAGGCTTTTAATTTCCTAGACATAACACCATCTTATTAAGTTTAATGCTACTGGCTTCCATAAAAACAAAACAGTTACAAGAAAATGAAATAAAAATCTAAACCAGTTATTACCGAAATACTGAATATTTTAATGGAGATAAAATAATTCATGGTGAGATCCTTTCAGAAAGGAAATTAGATAGAACATGAGGGAATAATAAATACATAATAATGTTTAAGAGGAGGATGACTTTTAAAGGAAAGAAACAACTGGAATGAATGATAATTGTTAAAAAGGAAACATATACTGCATGAACAAATTTTACTATGGTTAGTTTTCTTTTATATTAATATATCTGTATATAGGTCACTGTTTTATTTGTTGTTTAATACACAGGGTTGAAAAAACTCCAATATGGCGTTACATGCTACGTAGAGTCCCTATATTGTGTAACCTATTTTTATTACATTCAGAGGAACATTAGGTTAAACAGGGAAAAAAAGCTAGGCCCCTATTATAATTTGGGCAGTTTAACATGAAGCTCATCTCAGGCTTTAAAATTGGAAATGATGTAATAAAGTCAATTAATACCAAATAAACTGAACAATAACTGATTGTTGTAAATTAAACATAACCCATGGTAAAAAGTCTGGCTCCAAACACTTGTATTACTTACATAAAGAGCTTTGGTGACCACACTGATACGAATTTCAGAACAGCTATGAAAACATAAAAAAGTTATAGCCACAACCCAGACCCATGTCACAGAAGGATGAAGTTCTGACTACCATAAATGAACTGCATTCAATGAGTAGCAGGGGTGCTAGAGAAACCAAGATGGACAGGATGGAAATGAGTGATTGACATCAGCTGTCCCATCCTGGGAGAGTACGGCAGCTTGGTTTTCTACTCTACCAACAGTGGCAGTAAAGCAGGTGTATCATTCAAAGTAATGAGACTAGCAAGTCTAAACTGCAGTGGTTCGCCTCTTACAAGGGAGATGGAATATGCAGTAACACACATGTGCTGACTATTAGCAGTCATAGTACAGCTCTCAATCCACTGTGAGGAGGGATTAGATGGGGAAAACCTAATCCCTGACACAGGAATGATGGCTCGCACTCACACTTTGCTCATCTCTCACTCCACAATGAATGGGCCACAGCATTCTTGCCTTTGTTGAAGCAATGGATCAACTCAGTTCCTAGTGGGGTAGGGCTCAATAGTCAGCAATGAGTAAAACAAAAAATACAAAGTTCTTAATTAAAATGGTGAACAAGCAAAATATTGTGGAAGTAATACAGGGTTCAATGGCTTCCAAAAAAGTGTATGTACTCCAGAAAACAGATGAGAGATTTAAATATCTTTGAGGATCACTAGTATAGTGTGTGCCTTCAAGGAATTTTTAATCAGTTATGTGACTTTTCACAGGTAGAAAACAATTCAGTGTAATCCAAGATGCCAGATGCAAATCAAGAATTTAAATTAAATGGAGGCAACATAAAAATATGGAAGGAGGTATTAATAGGATCCAAAAGGCATTTCAGAATTTGAATGTGGCAATGTAAAAACAGATGGAAGCAGCTCTGCAGCTCAGCTCATTAACAAATGAGAATAGAAAGAAAATTTGATACAGATACACAAGTCAGCAAAGCTGATCTATGGGGAAAATAGGGAATCAAATAACCAAAATAATGTATTACCTTATGTCATATTTAGATTTAGAGTACCCATAACTCAAATATAGCTATGAAAAGAATTATAATACAAAGTGATAGCAATTCAGTCTAATAAAGAAGAAAATATTTTACCTTGGGTACAAAAATATAACTAAAAATCTCAGAAGAGCAGTAAAGGCAAAGTGACTCAAACCCACAAAGAAGATCAAAGCACTCTACTGATGGAAAAGGGTATGCACAGCAGTGTCAGCAGCGAAAAGAACTGAAAAACCCATTGCAGTTCCTCCTATGTATGGGTTTTTCACTCACCAACCAAGGTTCCATGGAACACTGTTGAGAGAAAGGTGAGAGTCTTCATATGGGTTAAAGGGGATTGCTGGTAAAAACACACTGGACAGAATAAAGCAAGGCAAGTGGGATCTAACCCAAACATATTGATCTACTGTAAGATCCCTGAAGAAGATTAGAACAAGCTCTAAGAGAACCCTAAAAGAAACTAAATTTCTTACTCACACTGGAATGAAAACTACAAAATTTACAGGGAAAAAAAATCAGCATGCTATAGTTTGATACAAATGTGACTGGCTTAGAATGCAGAAAGTATGTATCAGGTACTCTATAGAAGAACATACCATGGAGGTGGAAGAAAGAACAAGTGAACAACAACTTAAGAACAAACCTCACTTCTACAACTAATAAGGGCAATACTAAAACAAATAAAGGAATCAAAAAGAATTTAAAACAAATTAATCATTTGAACAAAACTAACAAAGAATCAGTTAAAGCAGCAGAAAACTGGATGTATACTTGCAGAACTGCTAAATAACATGTTTAGATTTAAAAGTTGTTTAAGGAAACAGAATTTGAAAAGACACTGAATAAAACAAGGAGAAATCAAGATGGAAAAAAATGTAAAATAAGCTGGGAGGTTATTCTGCGATATAGCCCATTCCTCGGGTGCACCACACCACACACGCCACATAGTCCCTCAAAACCTACACCACCAAAACACACACATAGCAACACAAAACACACACCTACTTTCGCAGAGGCTCTCAAAAATCTGCTCAAGCAAGAGACCTCCAAAGCAGAAACGCATGAAACCTCCACCCCCAACACAACCCAAATGATATATAGCTCACAAACTCAGTGTGCCACTCAACCACAGCCCATAAGGCATAACAACGTACCCAACACTCTAGTCATAGGTGACTCTATAGTCAGGCACACTGATGTTCCACTCACTAGGTTAAACAAGGAGAAAGTTACTGTCAGCTGCCTGTCGGGGGCCAGGATCAGCCACATAACGCATGCACTCAGGTCACTCCACAAGTACAAATATGACTCTGTCATTGTCCATGTTCGTTTGAATGCCCCGAGATGTACCTCCCTGGACTACGTGAAAAGAGACATGGAGGAGCTCTCTGATCTTGTAGCCCAGGCAGGTATGACCCTAGCCCTGAGCAGCATTCTGCCATCACCCAGAATGATACCACAGTAAAAGGACAAAATGACTGACTTCAACAACTGGCTAAGCTTTTGGTGTCATTCTAAGGGGATCTAGTATCTGTCTGCCTGGGATGACATGATCGACAGACCACGATGCTTTACCAGAGAGGGCCTGCACCTGTCGCTCATGGGATTCCAGATACTGGCTAAGGCTCTTGCCACCCCTATAGTGCCTTTTTTAAGGCAAGGTTCAAATGACAAATTCACCACCATAACAGGCACAAGCAAGCAAAATCTGAGAGTAATGCTACTCAATGTTATAAGTCTAAACCTCAAAATGTATTCAGTCAAGGCACTCCTTAAAAAGGAGAACATCGACATCTGTGCAGTGACAGAGACCTGGTTCAAGGCTCCAAAGGGCACCCCTGCATTACCAGGCTATAATTCATACCACACCTTTCGGCCACCTAACCTGGACCGAAACACTAAATGTGGAGGCGTGTCCATATTCATTAAAGATATCCACACCTTCAGGCTAGTTGCTCAGCATAATGCATCCGACATTATCCAAGTGCAACTAACTCTGGGCAAGACCGCAATCCAGACTGTAACTTGCTACAGATCCCCCACTATGCACCAGGATTCACACTCCTCATTTCTTGATACACTGGAAATTATTAGGGTACAACCCAACACGCTAATAAATGGGTGATTTAAACTACCCCTGGAATTCACAAATTCCAACGCCTTAGATCAACTTATCCACACCCCCACCAGGGGTAGCAATATCCTAGACCTGTTCATTACCAATATGGGCGACCGGTGTTCCACACTAGAGGTCAGTTCCTCATTGGTCAGATCCAACTACAAGGTAATCAGCCTAGACATCCACATCCCGCCCCCACCCCCCATTAGGGAAACCACCGTAAAAAATTTCTCCAAAGCCAACTTCACGCTTCTTAAGACAGCAGTGCAAACTTCACGACACCCATGCAGATGGACAATAGAGGTACGACTGCTGAATCCTACACAAATGCACTTTATAAGAACTTATAAAAGTCCATGGACGTCGTGCTATCCCTAAAAGAACCAAGATGCTATCCTACCAAAAAAGGAAGCCAATCTGGTGGTGTCCTGCCATAAACAAACTCTACAACAGAAGAAAGAAAGAAACTGTTGCAAAAAAGAGTAAAATCCCATGACTGGAAGAACTCCCTGGTCAGCCTCAATAAGAAGCAAAGATCTCTCATAAAATCCACCAAAGCTAGTGATGAAAACAAAATCGCCACCGAGTCTAAAGACAACCACAAAGCATTCTATAGCTATGTCAAGATTCTCAGTGGCAACACTCAGATCTGCTCTGAGTTGCAGCACAATGGCCCTAACTATACAGAACCAACTGATATTGCCAACATCCTGGCAGATAGGTTCAGTGCTAACTTTACCCCCCTCACCCCCTAAAGGGCCCATCTCTATACCGGAAGAATGCAAAGTTCCTGTAATCACGGCTGCACAGGTAAAAAAAAAAAAAACACACTCTCCAAAGCCAAGAACACAGCATCCATTGAACCAGACATCATCCCAGTCTGCGTTCTACATGACCTGCAGAATGAACTGGCACCCCACCTAAGCACCATGTTCAATCATAGCCTCAACTCAGGCTCTGTGCCCACTGAATGGCGCACAGCGACGGTTATCCCACTCCACAAAGGGGGAGCCACTATGGACCCTGGGAACTACTGCCCCATTAGCCTAACGAGCCTGGTCTGCAAGGCCATGAGATGCATCATCATGGAACTTATAAACAAAGACATTGGTAATCTCCAAACTCTAGACCTCACCCAGTTCGAGTTTGTAAAAGGCAAATCATGTCTCCTAAACCTGATAGACTTCTTTGAAGCAGTCATCAAAGCTGTAGACAAGGGTAAGGTGGTTCACACAGCCTATCTAGATCTCGCCAAGGCTTTTGACACAATCCCCCACTCTGGAATTATAGATAAACTCACTAAACTAGGTATAAATCTCTACATCACAAGACGGGTTTCCAAATGGCTCACTGACAGAACCCACACTGTGAAAGTAGCAGACTCCAAATCCGACTTCAGACCAGTGACAAGTGGAGTACCACAGTGTTCAGTCCTGGGACCTCTCCTGTTTGGTATCTACTTTTCTGAAGTACAGGCTAACACAGAAGGTCTTTGGCTAACGAAGTTCACAGATGACTGCAAACTAAGAGCCATAACAAACTCCTAACGATGTGGACATCCTACAAAAGACCATCACCGAGACAGTTGCCTGGTGTCAAAGCCATGGCCTCAAGCTCAGTGCCAGAAAGTGCATCGTCATCCCCTTTGGCAAAACCTCTGCACCCATGAGCTACCACATAGGTGGTAGTCTACTTAACACCGAAAGTGTGATAAGAGACCTTGGAACTCAGGTGGACAGTAGTCTCTCCTTTGTTAATCACATTGCCACAGTAATCAGGAACTCCTTCTACGTGGCACACCTCATCACAAACAGTTTCTCATCCAGGAAAAAAAAAGAGGTCATTGTTCCCCTCTACTCGTCACTCATTAGACCCATTATAAAGTACAACTCCCCTTTTAGTATGTACCTCACAAGACATCTACAACATCTGGAAAGGCTGCAGAAATACCTCACAAAGAGGATTAACAGCCTCAAACAGATGCCCTACGCAGACAGCCTCAAAAAACGCCAGCTTTACTCTGTCGCATATCGCCTACTCAGACGCGATCTCTGCCTAACATACAAAGCTATGTCAAACCCAGAGCTGTTGGACATGCTCCACTTAAAGAAATCCCAATCCCTCCAAGCTACATGCTCTAGGGACCTAAACCTTGTCACCACAATAAACTGAACATGCTGAAGGAATAGATTCCTGTCCCAGAAACTTCCCATACTCTGAAACAAAATACCTATCTATATCAAACAAAGCTCCTCATTAGCACTCTTCAAGAAAAATCTTGATGATTGGATGGAAATAGGAAATTCACCCCGGGGCTCACCTCTGTGGCTCTGCTCGACAGGGGCACAGGAAAATAATTTTCTTGGGTGGTGAAAGCCAGGGTACGTTTTTGGCTAGGCTTGTACAGGCCCTTGGGCTGATAGCCTAGTACCTACCTATGAACCAAAGATTAACCTTCGTTCTTCTCACGTTACTCTGGTAATGACCTTAAATTTAAGAAGATACTTGCAAATAAAGAGATCCAAGCCTAACCAAATTAAATGAAGAAGAAGGACTACAACTGTATAAGCCAATTTAATACAGGCTATCACAGAATCTGCTGGTACCTCAACCTAACATCCTTCTAAGGATGGGACTACAGATAACACATGAATAACCGTGCAGAGCACAGTACATAAATTAGTGATATCTAAAAAGTGGGATTTTTTTGAAGTAGCAATTTACGTTACTGTAAAATTACACTATTTAAATAATTACAAATTAATTAAATAAGCTACTTAATTAACATACATTATTTTCCTCTTTAAGCAAAAATTAACATATGCAGTCTATTAACTATGCTCTACACAGTTTATATTACAGAATGTTGAAATCCATACTATAAATAATCGGAAAACAAAAACAGTGATCATAATGTAAAACATAATGCACACATGTATTAGAGATCAGTTTTATTTTGTTCACTTGTCATTCTCCCCTATATACAAATGTTTGTGCATATATGAGTATGCACGTAGGTGGTTTTTACAGCCATTTAGAAGGTGTGTTTAGGTAAAACTTATCCAAAACAGAAACAATAGATATAATGACAGCCACAGTAGGCAACAGTAAAGAACAATACATTAAATAAATGTAGCTCAGTTCTTCATTAAGATTACAAGGAAACAGAATTCCATATTTTAAAAAGAATGGATTTAACATTCATAAGCTGCATAAACATTTCCAGCTGTCATCATCATCATCATCTTTCGGTTGTTCCCGTTAGGGGTCGCCACAGCGGATCATCTGTTTCCATTTCTTCCTGTCCTATGCATCTTGCTCTGTCACACCAACCACCTGCATGTCCTCTCTCACCACATCCGTAAACTTTATCTTAGGCCTCCCTCTTTTTCTGTTACTTGGTAGCTTCATCCTTAGCATCTGTTTCCCAAAATACTCAGTATCCCTCCTCAGCACATATCCAAACCAGCGTAATCTTTTCTCTCTGGCTTTGTCTCCAAACTTTCCAACCTGGGCTGACCCACTAATATACTTATTCCTAATCCTGTCCACCCTCGTTACACCCAGTGCAAATCTTAACATCTTTAACTCTGCCGCATCCAGCTCTAACTCCTGCCTTTTGTCAATGCCACTGTCTCCAACCCATATAACATAGCTGGTCTCACTACCCTCTTGTAGACCTTCCCTTTCACTCTTATTGGTACTCGCCCGTCACAAAAAACTCCCGACACTCTTCTCTACCCACTCCATCCTGCCTGTACTCTCTTCTTCACCTCTCTTCCACACTCACCATTACTCTGAACTATTGATCCCAAGTATTTAAACTCATCCACCATCACCACCTCTACTCCTTGCATCCTCACCATTCCTCTATACTCCCTCTCATTCACACACATATATTCTGTCTTAGTCCTGCTGACCTTCATTCCTCTTTTCTCTAGAGCATATCTCCATCTCTGCAAGGTCTCCTCCACCTGTTCCCTACTCTCACTACAGGTCACAATGTCATCTGCAAACATCATAGTCCACGGGGACTCCTGTCTGATCTCGTCTGTCAACCTGTCCATCACCACTGGAAATAATATATACATCATACCTCTCAACCTGGAAACATCAAAAATCTGGACAAGGCACATGAAAAATAGGTACAAATCTGTACACTGATTAACATATAATTTGCCTGCATAATTATGTAACCCCACCCACTCCAATGAAATTGTGGGCTACCAACTTTCAAACGCAAACTGAAGAACAGACAACCAAAATATGGCACCAGAGTCCCCCTGCAGTCATTCCAATCATATATGTATGTATATATATATATATATATATATATATATATATATATATATATATATATATATATATATATATATATATATATATATATTTATAGTACAAGTTCATTATATATCCTTATGATGCATCATGTCTAGTTCATGAATCATGTCAGAAAAATCATTTGAACTAAGCTACTTATCTAAATCTAATCCACAAATGCATAAAATCATTCCATACATATGTACCTATCAAATAAATATATATGTGTTGAAATAACTTTGTTATGACTCTAGTAAAAAAAAAAAAAAATCTGAAGGCACGCTTTAGTTTTCAAGGGACAAAACAAAGTATGGGTTGCTTCAGCATGGGTTATAACAAATCAAGATGCACATTGCTAACAGTCCACTTGTTAAATACAGTAACTAACAATTTTGTGTTATTGCTTTGAGTTCAAGGCTACTGCATTGTTTATATGCTTGGTTTAACAGCCTGAGAAAATTGTGTATGTTGAGTGGCCTTAGTATCCTTCCCGTCTGTTCCTGCAGCTGGAGCACTAAGAAATCAGATCTTATTTTCCATTAACTCACATTAAAGTAAGAATCAGACAATACAAACTCGATGAAAACTGAAAGCAGAAATCAGACACAAAAATTCAACAAACAATCTTGTTAAAGCTCTATATTGCCACCTATATTGTCCTACAAACCAAAAGGAAGCTATGAAAACGACATACAAGGCTGTCAGCTCACTTGCCTAAAATAAATTAGATATTTCTCATTGAAACACTGGGTCAAGTGCAACACATCCCTTTATTACTGTCAAAGGAAAAAACTTCAAAGACCAATAGATGTAAGGTTCAGTTAAGGTATATTTTTTACTTGCCGCAAGGAGACAAAAACATGCAAATACAAGGATTTGTCTAACTACTAACAGGAAGTATGCTTATTCTTATACTATTTTACAAGACATGGCCTTCTATGGCTGACGTAATCAAACACAATTTTCAGTATTGTTCTACAGCAGATGTTACTCAGATTTTCTGCTGACATGACTAGATTTGTGAGAAACTTTTGAGAAAAACAACCTGGCCTTGGTGGGCACTAATTTGTTTACAAACTTCCATTGTATAGTGTTACATTTCAAGGTACTCTTCTAATTCAGATACAAGCAAATGCTGATTGCAGTTCATATTTTCAAACAGGCTTTGTCCTAATTATCTATAGCTTCTACAGCTGTGTATTTTCTCACAGCACAAACGGAACTTCTTATCTAAGCTTCATACAAATAGTATTGTTCTATTCATTATTTTCCTAACATAAGCAGAAATCATCTGCTTCTCAGTAAATTTCCAAGGCACAAGCAAGAACCTATATAGGCATAGTTTTTATTCAAACTAAAGGGGTGGCGAAAGCCACATAACTATGGGCTAGGCTTATAAATGCCCTTGGGCAGATAGCCTAGTATGAACCTATGAACCTATGAACCTAATACAAGGTCAGAAAGCATCTGCAGTTTGTACAGATTTATGCAGTATGAAATGGAATAAATGTGTTAACCCTTTTCAAGCTCTAAATGCACTAAGCATATTACTAATACACACATTAATACATATTTTCCTGACATTTCTCCCCTTTTAATACTTTTATTCTACTTTCAAAATAAGCATAAACAGTTTGTTTTCTTCTCCTAACCTCTTCCACTCTGGATTTGCAGTTAAGAGAGTCATTCAGTTTAAACTTATGAAAGCATTTTCAATCTTTTAACAGTTCTTCAAACTCATTACTTTGATATAAGGTTTCAGAAACTGACATGTCTATAAAATCTTTAATCAGTCTTTTCATGCAGGGGATGACACAACAAACATACTCCCAGTAGGAGCATTCCTACACAAATGGCAATCAGGATGCTCATTAGGATGGTATCCCATCCCCCAAACCATTTCTGGAAAAAGTCCGTCAGTGGGTTTGGGCCTGGTTTGGTCATGGCCGACACTTGCTGAATTACCTCAAGATGATTGTCTATCTCGTGTTTATGGTCAGGAATATACGAACAGCATTCTTCTTGGATTAAAGCACAAGTACCACCTCTCACCGCTAGGGTGAAGTCAAGAGCCATGCGGTTCTGAAGCACTACAGTTCTCATAGCATTCAGTTCATCAGTCACCAATTTGAGAGCGGAAATGTTGCATTACTCATTACTTAGAGAAGTTTCGACAGTTTTCTCAGCTCCTAGATCGATTTCACTGCTCCATATGCCGGTAATATGCCTGCCCACGATATAACGCTATCACTCAAGTCCATATGTGTCAGTCCTTTGCCTATGGAATGATGGTCTTTCCAACGTGCATCAATTTGTCCCACTGGATTTACAGGTTTCTTGACGACCTCTTGGTCATTTCGAATTTTCCCTCAAGGCAAAACTGCAGTGTGTCGTATGGCCAGAACCAGGTAACCCAAAAAACAACTGACGGACCGATTCTCAGGTAACCATTTGTATGCCTTTCTGCCACACACAAAATAACAGTCCTCTACTTTAGTAGTAACTTTGCTATGAATATACACTCTCCCTGCATGAAACATTTTGCTATCAATTATAGGCAGTTGTTTATAAAGAACAGAATTATGTTTTACTTCATCAAGTGTTTTGTGCATCGTTCCAAGAAATGAATCGTAGTTTGTATTCCAATAAAGATAGACATTGTTACCTTTAGTGTAACATTTATAAGGAACAGTCACAATGCAATTGCTCCAACCCACCTGAACAGTATCATTTTTATAAAAACACACAGTTCCCTTTTGTGGAACAGACAAGTGCAATGCTATTTTATCTTGTGAAGTAATGGTTGAGGTATCATAAATCAAGTTCTCCCAGGTCTCATTGACCCCTAGGGGGACTGTAGTCATTAATAACCCCCTGTATGCTGTCGGCAAAGCTGTGCAAATCCAGCAATTCGAAACACTGAAAGTCTCAGCATACACATATTTAATTGCTTGGTAAGTGTTAAAGTTTGGATGCCAGTCGATGAGTAACGCTTCACGTTTATTCAGTTCAGTCTGTGTGGCTGGGAAAAGGAAAGGCAACAACAAAAAGATTAACGTCACTAGTACAGTTACCAGGATGATTATGCAATACTTCTGAGGAAAGGGTTGTTCTGCATTCCTGTTTCTTCTGGACTCTTATCATTTTTACTCTTGGCATGTGACAAGATTTTTGTCCAGTTCAAAGTTTTTGACTAATTTACAGTGCGTCAGGTGGATCCAGGAGGCGCGCTCCGCTATCTTGACTGCAGTGGGTGTCGACAGAAGCACTTGATATGGACCTTTCCACTTTGGTGATGCCCAATTCTCTCTCTTTACTGTCTTCACCCAGATCCAAGTTCCAGGGGACACTGCCACTTCTGACGGTCTGGTCCGTTCTTTATCTGAAACCGAATTTGACTGCAACAAATGTTTAGAATTTAACAAGTTTCGCATGTACTCAGCTAGTGTACTGTCAGCTTCCTGGTTTGCGGGCATGAGAGATTTCCACTGAGGTATATAATAAGCCCTTCCAAATAATTTTTCAAAAGGAGTCAATACTTTTGCATTTGGAACAGTTCTCATGCTCAACAGTGCCAGGGGCAGACAGTACACCCAATTTCTCTGCGTTTCTACTATTAACTTCCTTAGCTTATTCTTTAAAATCCCATTATGCATCTCTACTAGCCCTGCAGATTGTGGGTGATATGCACAATGATTTTTTTAAAGAAATACCAAAATGTCTACTTAACTGATGTATGGTCTGGTTTACGAAGTGTGCGCCGTTGTCACTGTAGATCCTTTCCAGAATGCTGAATCTAGGGATGATTTCTTTAACAAGAACTTTGGCCACAGTTGCTGCATCTGGATTTTTAGTCGGAAAGGCTTCCACCCATCTGGAAAACATATCTACAATGACAAGACAATACTTCTTATTTTCACATTTACTCAACTCTATGAAATCCATACAGATAGTATGAAATGGATACGGTGGTGTAGGGAAACTCCCTTGCTTGGGCTTTAATGCCCCTTGTGCATGACGTTTATTACAAACATGGCACATCAAACAGAATTTTTTAGTGTAATTTAATAATCCATATGTCGTGAACACTTGGTTCACCAGCTGTACCATCCCCCCTGTTGAGACATGGCACTGCCCATGGCTCAACAAAGCTGCATATCTAAACAAATTATACGGCAATATCAGTTTTCCTTCTTTAGAGATGTACAGCCCCTTTTCGAGAATTGCTCCTCGTTTTACCCATCTTTGTTTTTCAACTTGCGTAGTAAGTGTCTGCATTGTCTTTAACATTTCTAAGTCTAAAATCTCAGAGGGTTGTAATTCCTCATTCAAAAGAAATACTTCTGAAGCTGCCTGCTTTGCAGCTGTATCAGCTCTCGCATTACCTTTTGAAATCCTGTCCTGTTGCTTGGTATGAGCTGTGCATTTACAAATAGCTACTTTCTGAGGTAACTGAATAGATTCTAAGATCTAAAATAAACCGTGCATGATTGATTGGTTTTCCAGTAGATGTTATCATTCCTTGATTTTTCCACTGTTGCGCAAAAATATGTACAGTAGAAAAAGCATACTGGCCGTCAGTAAAAATGTTCACACATTTACCCTTTGCTAAGATACATGCCCGTGTCAAGGCAATCAATTCTGCTGCCTGTGCAGATAAATTATGTGGTAAAGACTTTGCTTCTATAATCTCAATATCAGAAACTACTGCATATCCTACTAGGTTCTGTCCTGCAGGACCCCTTTTGCATGAGCCATCCACGTAGTATGTCACCTCGGCATCCAAGTTATGTGGCAAAGATTTCGCTTCTATAATCTCAATATCAGAAACTACTGCATATCCTACTAGGTTCTGTCCTGCAGGACCCCTTTTGCATGAGCCATCCACGTAGTATGTCACCTCGGCATCCAAGTTATGTGGCAAAGATTTTGTTTCTATAATCTCAATATCAGAAACTACTGCATATCCTACTAGGTTCTGTCCTGCAGGACCCCTTTTGCATGAGCCATCCACGTAGTATGTCACCTCGGCATCCAAGGGAACATCCGTAAGGTCTTTTCTAGGCAGTGTCTTTTGCTCAATCACCTGCAGGCAGCTGTGTGGTGTGCCATCTGCAGGGGTTGGGAGCAAGGTAGAAGGGTTCAAAGTCGTACATCGTTCAATTGTCATATGAGGTTGGTTCAACAATATAGTCATACAGGAAAGATGCCTGGCAGGGGAAAGATATGCTACCTTCTCTTGCAGTAAAATAACTGCAACTGCATGAAGCACTCTCAATGTGAGGGGGGGAACAAAACTACTGAGGCCGAAGCCTGTACTGCCATTGCAGCTGCAACTACTGCTTGTACACAGTGGGGTAAAGACCGTGCCACTGGGTCCAGTTGTAATGAATAATAAGCAATAGGCCGTTGCTTGTCCCCATGCTGCTGTGTTAACACTGATGTCATGTAACCTTGCTTACAATCTACAGTTTGGAAAAAACGTTTATGATAGTTTGGTAATCCCAAAACTAATGATGACGCTATTAACTGTTTCAGTTTGCAGAAAGCAGATTCTGCTTCTGGTGTCCATTGTAACAAATCCTGTACTGCCATAGGCTTTTTATAAATCAGGCTAGTCAACGGTGCAGATTCCAAGGCATAGTTTGGAATCCAACTCCAACAAAAATTAGTCGTACCCAGGAAGGACATCATTTCCTTCTTGGTAGTGGGTTTTGGTGCTTGCAAAATCGCTACTTTTCTGTCCTCATCTAATGTACTACCTTCCTTGGATATTACATATCCTAGGTATTCGACTTGTTTTTTCCAAAGCTGCAGTTTATTTTTGTTTACTTTATGTCCTTCAGTGGCTAAAAATTGTAATAGCGCTATGGTATCTTCTTTACAATCTTGCTGGGTGGGGGCCGCCAGCAGGATATCAACATAAAGCAACATCTGGCTACCTCTTGGTGGGGTAAATCCTGCCAAGTTGCTTGCCATTTCTTGTGGGAATATTGTTGGACTTTCACAATACCCCTGTGGTAGTCGCGCATATGTATACCTTTTCCCCTGAAATGTGAATGCAAACCAATACTGGCTGTCAGAGTGTATCGGTATCGAGAAGAATGCATTGCTGATATCTACCACAGAAAAATATTTCTGTTGAGGTTTTAATTCATTCAACAGGGTGTGTGGGTCTGGCACCGTAGGTGCCCTTGGTATTACTGCGTCATTTATAGCTTGTAAATCTTGGACCATACGCCACTCTCCATTCGCTTTCTTAACAGGAAATAAGGGTGTGTTACATGGTGAATCAGGAGATTCCACCAGTACCCCTTCCTTAAGTAAGGTGCTATAATAGGTTTGATTCCTACCTCTGCATCTTTTCTTAAGGGATACTGTCTTTTTTGTGGTCTAAATGCTGACTTTGGCATTATAGTAACTGGTCCCGCTGTATGAATAAGTCCTACATCTGATTTTCCTGTTGACCAGAGAGTTTTTGGTATATTCTGTAAGGCATTCTCTTCCTCCTTCAATAGGAGTGCTAATCAGCTGTCCTTGCTAGACTGCAAGTGTACAGCTGGGTGGGTCTGAGTTATCCAATTCAACTTCTGCATTTGTATTCCCTGTTCTGACAGTTCTAACTCTGTTTTTCCCATCTCGTGACTTTTTCTCCTAAGTCTACCCATTTTACATTCTTGTCCTTAGTTAAGCTAACGTGTGGTAATCGATTAGATTTATAGAGTGCAAAGAACTCCTGGGGCAATGAACAGCTGGCTACACTGTTCCCTTCTGTGTCCCAGCACAGATTACGTAATATCAATCTGTTTGCACGATTTCTAAACAATTCTTGCTCATATTCCTTATCAGGTCCTGGTGTGTTACAATAATACAGAGTACAGTTCAACAAATGCTGTTTATCAATGTCAAGGGAGGGGAATTTGCTGATGGCTATGTTCATCAACTCTTCGGTCACTGCCCCTGGACCAGTCGTAACCAAGTCCTGGCTGTACCAATAAAACATTTTACCCTCCGTTTGCACTGCAAAGGTATGAATTTGTCATGTGCTTCCATACCCTGCATAGTCGGAACTACTGCTATACCAAATAGCTGCATAAGGTCTCTGCCCAAGAGGTTTACTGGGCATTTTGCAGAAACAATAATTTTGCTTTTCTGGGTCAATCCTGAAACAGGATCAGTTATCACAATATTATGGGAGAGGGGCTCCCGATACAGCTGTCTATTAGCTGCTTTCACTAATATGTAATCAGGTTACTCTGAGTTCTCTGGCAGTTTGGAGGGATGCATCAGGGTCCGTGATGACCGAGTCACACAAGAATCTGACTTCCCTCCCTTCTACCAGGAGTGTAACTTCGGGTTTCGTGTCTGCTAAATAGAGCTCTAAGCTCAATAAAGCCAAATCTGTTATTTCATTTTCTTCACTATCCGTGACTTCCTGCACTTCCTCTATTTCTTCTGTCACATTCTCTACTCCCTCTATCACATTCTCATTTGTCCCTTCTCTGCTATCCTCTTCTAGGGATTCCTGACTATCATATAGTCAGTCCTCACCCTCCTTATCTTCCGTGGTTGTTTTCTTGTTTTTCTTGCAATCCCTTGCCAAGTGTCCCCTTTTACCGCATTTAAAACATTCACCCCTTTTCTTTCACCCTTCAAATTCCTCTGATCGCTGATCAGATTGTTTGTTTCCCTGGGCATTTCTCTTGCCCTTTTTCCGGGACTGTACTACATAAACTTCTGCTCCATCTTCTACACAAAATACTTGGGCTTTATTTTTCTTTTTGCTATTAAAATGCCTTTCGGCATGTCTAGCATATTCAAGTAATGACTGTAACCTGCTTGTACGATGATCTACCATGTACTTTGTAATAAAGCTGCTTATGGGTGCAATACTGCCTTTCAAAAATGCATTCTTTAACTGCTGCTCATATGGGGAATCATGCGTCTGATTTTCAGGAACCTGCATTCCACAATGGTTATTAAAACATTCTAATAGTATGGCATAATATCTGTCAATAGTTTCATCTTCCTGTTGGTTGCATTGATTAATGCAAGTCCAGTCTGCCCTAGGTTTCCATTTCTCAAAGATTCTGTCTGTAAGACCTTTCACTCTGTTGTCTAATTCTGCGCTGCTATGTGGGCGGGGCCTGAGCGCAGCGTCACGGGGATTCCAGTCGCCACTAATCATGGGCCAATCTGGTCCCACAATTTGTCTGACTACTTTTTCTACCTATTCTCTGTTTAAATTATAACTTAGCCTCATTCCTTGCAAATCTTCTAAGAACTTTCTAAAATTAACTTTTGGATGGGGAATTCCCTCAGTGGCTTTCCGGACGTCTTCAGGAGTCGAGGGTCTATACACTAGAATAGTTGGGTCCTGACCTTCTTGCCCTGCCTGAGGATTAGGCACTTCTATAAAAGTGGGCATATTTCTTCTTCACTCATAAATCGTGAATTTCTACCCATTTGATATAACTCAATGTCCCCTTTTGAGTTTCCTGCCCGTGTTCGAGACCTGGTCTCAACGGGATCTCTAATAAACGGTTTTGCTTTTGTAGTGTCTCTACTTACAGTGACAGCAGGATATCGCAGGGTTGGACCAACTTGTTCACTTGCCTCATATTCTGGTAAGGGAGGCGGGGGTGTTGACACTATTACTAAGTTATTGTCCTCCTTATCTAAAAACATTGCTTTTGAATTATTACTCTTTTGTTTCCTTCGGTTTACTTCCTCAATCCACCTGTGTGCCTGAGGAATTCCTAATTGACGTTGCTTTTTTACCCGACCTTTAGAATCGGTTTTAAGCTGTTTGACAAGTTTGACAAGCGAGGGTTTTTCTAGTTTACCATCAAATTCATACTTATTAACCCATTTTGAATAGTATTTAACATTATCAGCACGCTGTGACTGCATGTATTTCACGTCTTCGGTTAACGGCGGACTTTGGGATCTTTTTGTACAATTATTACCCATTTTGTTCTACCCTTTTAATCGTTATGTAACTCATTTTTAAACGTGGTACCACGGATTTTGTTATAGTCTCTTCAGAATGACTGCCTACCTGCTCTGTTTCCCTGATCTATGACAAGACAGTAATCTTTTTGTCCCTGACTTGTATAAACAAAGTCTTAACAAAATAAATACAAATCTAGTCCCTGATCTAAAACAGAAAAAAAAGGTAGATTCACCTTACCTGAGCCTTCGTGATTGATCACCTGGTTCGAGTAAACCCGTCCTTCAGTCGCAGATCAGAAAGTGGCTGGCCTCTTTTGTACGACAATTCAGTCGGAAGGCTTTTCAACTAAGAAGAACCGATGTGGTTTCTTCCCCGTACGGTTTCAAGCCACCTGGCCTGTCTGATCCAAGGCGAAGTGAGGGTTTCCGGTCCAAAGGACCAATCTGTCAAAGGAAAAAACTTCAAAGACCAATACACGTAAGGATCAGTTAAGGTATATTTATTTACTTGCAGCAAGGAGACAAAAACATGCAAATACAAGGATTTGTCTAACTACTAACAGGAAGTATGCTTATTCTTATACTATTTTACATGACATGCCCTTCTATGGCTGACGTAATCAAACACAACTTTCAGTATTGTTCTACAGCAGATGTTACTCAGATTTTCTGCTGACATGACTAGATTTGTGAGAAAATTTTGAGAAAAACAACCTGGCCTTGGTGGGCACTAATTCGTTTACAAGCTTCCATTGTACAGTGTTACATTTCAAGGTACTCTTCTAATTCAGATACAAGCAAATGCTGATTGCAGTTCATATTTTCAAACAGGCTTTGTCCTAATTATCTATAGCTTCTACAGCTGTGTATTTTCTCACAGCACAAACTAAACTTCTTGTCTAAGCTTCATACAAATAGTATTGTTCTAGTCCAGGAGTGTCCAACCCGCGGCCCGCATGCGGCCCTTAGAGCTCTTCTATGCGGCCCGCGACCTTGCATGCGCAAGTTTAGCCTTAAACACTTTTTTTCCCATTTGTTTTTCGCGCCCGTGACAAATGTTGAAGTGCGCATGCGCTTAAGCACTTTTTTTCCATTTGCTTTTCGCGCCCGTGACAAATGTTGGTGTGCGCATGCGCTAAAGCACCCTTAGCGCTTTGGTTTTTTTGCCTGTGTTCCCGCCGCTGCTGAGAGAGTTGTATGGGGTACGGATTTGCCATCGTTGGATTTATAAGGGACAGGACCTAACTGCAGTAATAGGTAAGTGCGAGTGAGTGAGTGTATGCATGAAAGTAAAGTGTGTGTGTGCATGAAAGTAGAAGAGTGTGCGATTGTGTATGATTGTGTGTGTCTGTTAGCCATCATTAGTCTGTTAGGCCATAATTAGACATCGTTTTGCCTTCACCTGTATGTGACCACAATACCGGCTGATACCTTTCAACTTTGTTGCTTAATTCACATGCTATAATTATTATTGTGATCACATACAGGACGGCATATTTAGACTGCTGTTTTACTCCTTGGTCCTGCTGTTCTGGCCTGAGCATTGATGTACCATAGAATATGTTCTGTCATTTCAATTCCATATTAAGTATTCCTCTGAACTGCTATTAGAAATTATTTGAGCAATGTATGCATGGCAAACAACTGGCCCTTACAAAGCATTATGTTTTGTCAGACAATCTACTGCTGGTCACACCTTCTTTGCAAGCATTGGGCATTATGAGATGTATCATGTTATCAGTGGTTTTACGAATCCTGCTGCTTATACTGTAATACAGCAGCATGCACAGTGCTGTAAGCATGATTTTTTTTTTTGTTAAAGAAACTTTAAATGCCAATATTTCCAAAGGAGTGTCTGAATGCTTTTAGCTTGAATCTTGGCTGATTATGTCATTTATCAGTAATGAATTTTTAAATCCAGCTTCTCGATATTACTTGACATGAGGAGTAGCTGTAAAATGACTTTTGTGTTAGTCTCATATATGAGTGAAGCAATATACTATCACTCACGGTTTATTTCTCAGACTTAAGAGGTGGCGGTTATTAAAGTCGTAACTTGTGCACTGCATGCTGTGATAACATGCTGCAAAGCTTGATTACACTTCGACAAATGTACTTTGGTACGCCCAGTGGTTCTACCATGCAACTGTTCCAAAGGTAATATTACTTTACATAAAATCAGTATGACGCTAGTGCTTTAAACACATTTTCAGATGAACAAATGCTGTTTGTTTTGCTTTTACATAAATCAGGTAAACAGATAGCAAAAGTTGAGGCGGCTGTGATTTCCTCTGGAAGTTGTTGCCCTGTTCCCTTTTGGGAGGACCTGCATTATGCTAATACAAAAGTAGAATACTTATTTATCATTTGTATGGAGGTTTTCCCCAAAAAAGTAAGAAACTGATCCAGTTTTCTTGCAGTGTCTTAAGCTTTATTGTAATGTAATTAATGTCAAGCTGTTTGTTTTCTCCAGCACAAACTCTAATGTCAAACACAAAGAGATGAGAGAAAGAGGCAACATTATTTGTAAACCCATTTGTTGGGGCCCAATTACTTTAACTGAAGTTTTGTTCTTCTGTGCTTACTCTGACAGATAATAATACAAGCTGAATTACTGAAACTCATATAGTATCCCAATACCAAACTGACATAATTCTCTTTCCTTATCTCTGGATAAGGAAAAACACATCTTGAAAATGTACAGGGACAATATTTGTTCTGAAAGAGAAACATCTGATAGCGATGTCTATGAGATGGGAGTTAGCTCATGAATGTTTGATCTTATTACTCAAGAAATAAGATTTTCCCAATAGTTTGTCACTCAAGTAATGTCTTTTACCTGTTAAAACAAGTCAGAATTTGTTATTCATACCTAACCATCTACGTGCAATGCACATTTAGGACTTGTCTAAATGTAAATAGTAGTCTGGCTTTGTCTGTCATGATTAGGGTTTGTTGCTCATGCATGATATTTCACCCTGGACAAAACTTCTTCGATACCGATGCTATTACCATTTTATGTCTGTTCTGAAATGCAGTCAATCATTAAAATTAATTTATGGGGAAAATATCTGTTAGCTAGGTTGAGAAATTTGGTATTTAACAACTGATTAATAAAGTTACACAGGAAGTCATAGTATTTTATCTGTATGTGTGCTGCAATTTTCTTTTAATGTTCATTTGTTTTTTGAGTTTGGATTAGTCCGCATATACCTGTGGTCTTTTGCCGTGGTCGTTACAGACCTTTTTTTTTTTTTTTTTGCTCTTCAGTTTATGTGAGAGACCTTTTTTTTTTTTTTTTTTTTGGTCCTCATCTGCCGTTTGCCCCAAACCATTTTCTGTTGACTCAATGCTCCTTGGCAAAAAGGTTGGACACCCCTGTTCTAGTCATTATTTTCCTAACATAAGCAAAAATCATCTGCTTCGCAGTACATTTCCAAGGCACAAGCAAGATTTTAGCTAGCAATACAAGGTCAGAAAGCATCTGCAGTTTGTACAGATTTATGCAGTATGAAATAGAATAAATGTGTTAACCCTTTTCAAGCTCTAAATGCACTAAGCATATTACTAATACATACATTAATACATATTTTCCTGACAATTACCAAAATAAATAGGATTAGAATCTGTTTTACATAATGCTGGGTCAAGTGCAACACATCCCTTTATTACCAAAATAAACAGAATCTGTTTTACATAATGTTAAAGGTGCATTGTACTTTTCTACAAAATTCAGATAAAATTGCACATTTCCACCTAACCTGCCACGATGTTTTCGAACGTTTATGAGCTGGGTTAACATCAATCACATATGCAAAAACACACCAATAAATTCTGTGTTTGGGATAAAAGAACCATAAACAAGAACTACCAAACCCAAAAGATACACAGGATGGGGTGGGGGTGGGGTTATTCTGTAGCAAAGGTCCTGCTATTAAAACATGTACTGTTAGGCAAGTACATTCACACAAATGTGCTGCATTAATCATAAGGAACCGTATTGCAGGAATTCAAATGTAACTTCACGTCTCAGCAACTGGTGGATAGTCTACAATATAGTCTACAATATGTATGTATGCCCTGCAGGACAGCCAAATTGAACCCTACTCTAGCTGTAGGCTGGATAGGAAGCTTATAATGCTTAAAAAATGTCTGAATAGAAGTCCAGGTAACAGCCTCATAAATACTCTAGGAAATGCTACATTGGTAACCACAGATCTGGTGGAGAAAATCCTATCCTCTCCAAAGTACTGCATTTGTCATAAGAATAGGCGATGTAATTGGTTAGCTGTTTTGGAAGAGTCTGGTTACTAGGCAACCATGTTTCCATTTTATATAAAAAATAATAACTACTACTGATTAACTAGCCTTACTGAACAAATTCAGTGTAACTTAAGGGTGACCTGTGCATGCCCATGGAATGCAAAATTTTTACCTCTTCATTTGCTAAGAAAAATGGACTAATAAGCTGGGCGGACTGATTTAAAGACACTGCAGAGAATCCATTATCCAAACAAAAGTATAATTTGCCCTTAATGACACCTTATCCCTATGAAAAACAGTGTGAAGTCCTTTACACATCAAGCCATGCAGTTCAAAAGTCCTTCTGTTTAAGGTGACTACAAATATGAAAAGATTTTTCCAAAACAGATATTTGAGGTCATATGTGTTAAGAGGCTCTAAAAAGAAGGACCTTTAGTCTTTTAATGACAAGCCCCAAGTAGGCACCTCTGGATGTCTTTGGAAGCCTGAAGCAAAGGATCTGCTGATAAAGTGTATCTGGGGAAAACAGCCATGTAGGAAGGCAGGTAAAAATGCCAGACAAATTAAACTAAAAGGAATAGGCGAGTCCAGTAACATAAAGAACAGTTAACCCAGAATCTGAAATGCTAAACAGGAACCAAGAAATAAGAAACAAAGTAAGGAAATCTGCTTTATTTGGAAAAGTATGGTTTACTGGTATTTTGTTTTTTAGCTTTAAGATAGACAATGTCCCTCTGGATACTTGGACTTGCCCCTAGACGCCCAATGCAGTTAAGTTTTAGATAGACTACTCCATCATGCTGATAAGATGAGTCCGTCATGTACAGGCAGGGTTATGGTGGTGTTACCAACATCAAGATTATAAACTATAACTGTTTTATCCAAGCTGAAACTACAAAAATTGGGTATGTTTTGTTCTTTTCATCCCTTGAATAATATGTTTAGAATCAGAAGACCTGGGGCAAAGGATACATTTAAATTTGACTTCCAATTAATTCAGGAATTAATGGTTATCCTTTCATGTGTGAAAAGAAACCTGGAACAATAGTTGGTGATTCAGATGAGATCTACTTTTGGATGCCCCTAAATCTGTTAAATTGAGAAGATACCCCCATCCAAGTGACACTTGTTATAGCCTGATAGTCCTCTGCTCAGACAATCTACCAGGTTTTCTAACTATGGATACAAATCACCTGTAGCACAAGACTGATCTATATATCATGTTCCAAAATGCCCAAAGAAATGCAGAGAGGGTAGAATAGTTTCTCTTTATCTGTGTAACATTTGCAACTCATAAAAATAAATGAGACAAGCCAAAAGATGATATGTTGCCAGCTTTACTGACTTTTACTTACCTAGTCTACTATGTGCCTTATCAATTAAGACTAACTTACACTCCTCTCAGCTAGCCAAACTACTGAAACCTTATAATAAAAATGCAAAGTTTGCAAGTAACCCATTAACCAAACGCATCACTGTCTTGCTCTTCAGTCCCTGAACTTGATGGAACTACATAATCTATTAGCCTGCACATGTAGGCTACCCAAAACATCGGCTCTAGCTCAAACAGATGACTTGCCTCCAGCCAGTTACTAAACATAGAACTGTATTCACAGAACCAGTACTTGGCACTTACTTAAAAATCGTAGCTTAGAGTGCCTATACTATGTATACACTAAACTGCGGTACTTGCATCCAACAATAGCTCATCTACAGTTTAAAATCTCAAAGAAAATGTACCACTCTACAAAACAGTATTGCTCTTTTAACATCCCATTACTTATCCCTCCTTCTTATTCTAATTTTAGAGCATTTATATTTTAAAATTCTTAGTGAAATCATTCTTATCAACGAAACAGTCCTGCACTTGCATCAACTCCATTATTATGGCCCTCCTTATGTAGCCAAATTAAATAAGTATCACAAAATCAAATAAGCCCCACAAGTATCAAGTGAATAACCGTTTGGATACATTTTGCATATCCTCATCTGCTCTCCATGTACTAAAATTTCATTGTGACTGGATATACAAACTGTAAAATAATGCTGAATGTTCTACAAATATGTGACTTTAGCATACTGTAAATACTACACAGTTTACTTAATATGGTAAGCACCTGTTAAATATATATATATATATATATATATATATATATATATATATAAGAGAGAGAGCGCGCAAGCGCAGTGTTGTACACTGTATTTTTAATGTTAGTTCATGCAACCTCCCTGTGCAAATGTATTTAATATGGAGCTTTTCTCTCCGGACCTTCACTGAATACGAGCTATGCCTAATCAGACTGTCCCAGTAATCAAAGGCAAATAAATACCAAAGAAAACATACATAAGCATATATAGTAAATAACTTGGGACTGAAGGAAGTCCCAGTACATACCACAAAGAAGAAATAAGTGAATGCATGAAAAATCGTCATATCCTTATCCAGAGGAAAAGGTACCACAAAAATGCTTTGTGCTATTAGGTACACATGCACAAGTTCCAGAATTTCATTGTTAAACTATGGATGGAACTCACCAGATTTACAAACCTTTTTCCCAACTCTTTGAAACCTTTCTGAATCATAGCAAGGTCATGGAAAACACAATTTTCTCAAAGCACCAAAATGTGCAAGTGAATTCTTCAGACATCTGAAACTTGCTTATGTGATTGGAAACAGAACTGTCTGAACTTTAATAATTTTACAAATGACAAAAATCTCCAAAGACTCTGGTAAATCTGCCTCACATCCAAGAACCCTGTGTACATCATGAGTGAGCCACAGGACAACCAAGTACATAAACCACTGAAGATGAACACATGCACACACTCTCTCTGGGTCTCAGATTTTTTTTCTTTTCGGTTTATTACTCTGGTTCTAAAACTCCTTTTACTACGATTTTGTTTTCACCGTGGTGCTAAATGGCCTTTAGTGAAGTGAGTTTTGTTACACCTTGTTTTTGCCTGGAGACAGACTAGGACTACTAGTTCTGCACACCAATTTATTTGTACTTTTATTTTATTAGTGCTTCTCATTTTAGTTTGGCTTGTACTTAATTTTTAGGCAGTTTAGGGTCTAGTCCCATGGTCCATCTGATGCCTTTTGGACTGAACTCCTTGTTTTGGTTTTGCATGGTTACCATACTGCTGCTTAAACACTGACCCTTTTTTATACTTTTTTCAGACTGGATGTTTTGGCTCTTGCTATTAATTGTAAATATTGGTACATTATTGGTACTTCTGTCTGGGCCTGGATTCTGGACCCAAGCCATACATTTACAGTTTGGTTATTTTATTGTGCATGTTATTCTTCTGTTTTATTTTAGTACCTTTCTCCATTAGGATTGGTTGTGCTTATTTTTTTGCCAGCTGGTTTAACTGACTCGCACTGTGTTCCCCAGTGGTAACTTACTTTTGTTAACACAGGCATGTTTTTTTTTTTTTTATATCACCAATATGTCACCTCACAGTAAGACGCTGTCCGGTTCGACTCTCAGCTAGAGAGTCTTCTGCGTGAAGACATGCGTGAATGGGTGTACCTTCATTGAAGGTTGTGCGTCAGGGCTGGTAACTCGGCACGTAAAAAATCAACTACCAATCATTGGCGGACCAGAGTTCCGCTGTGGCGACCCCTAACCAGGAAAAGCCGAAAGACTCAATAACAACCAATATAAGAGAATGTATCTCAGAGTGCCTAGTTTTTCGCACTTTTATTGTGACCAGTCCCTGTGGGGCTGTAGACATTTCTTGTCATCATTTGTTTTGCTTACACTGGTAGGCTAGCCTATAATGAGTTACTCTCTGTTCTGACTCATTACTATGCATGAGTTTATCAATCATGATTTATGATCCTTTGTTTTCATTAAGCATACATTTAATTTTCCACCGGTAATATTGCTACTGAAGAGCTGATCTGCTGAAGTCCATTTGGTGGACAAAAGCATTTAGCATAAATAAAACCCGAGTTATTCTGATGGCAGAGTTTGCTCAGATTTTTCTTCAGTACTTTTATAGAAAATTAATTACTATCTTAAGCTTTGAACTAGTTATTGCTGTTGCTTTTAATTCTTTAAGAGTTTTTATTTTTCACCTTTCGCAAAATAACAAGGAAGTGAATGCAGTCTGCTATTTTCAACTTGGGGACAGCTCTCTCCTCTGTCTGCTGTGACTTTTTTTATTTTATTTTATTTTAGATAATCAGAAAGGCATAGGTGAGCTGGTCCAAGGACCGTTTTCAGCCATGACCCAGGCACAAGGCAAATAGGCAGTTTTACACATTTGACAAATAAAAAGATGCACACAAGTTTATTTCCGGCTAGGTTCAATTATGCAGAGGACTGTAGTACAGAATCTGACGTGTAATTTTCACATACTTCAGTCATCAAAACTCTAAACTTTCTACAACATTCAGAGGGATTATCATCACCAGCGCTAATTGAGGAATGCTATACTAACCAACATGACAACCGAGATAACTGTGATCCAGATATGATGAAGACAGACTAAGCAACATCATATTAGCAGCTCATTATCATATTTCTGATTCAAACACCTCTCCGTGAGACCGGACAGCGCCAGTGTTCCCCCTACTAGGCCATGCAACACAGTGACAAAGGCACCTTCCAACACACACACACACACACACACACACACACACACACACACACACACACACACACTACAGTATTTACCAGCAGTCATGCTAACAATCCCAGTCCTTCAATGTGGGTGAAGTACATCCAAATAGCATAGCAGAGCGATTCTACAAGATGCCCTACCATGGTGATGGGATTTTTGAGGGAGGTCACGTAGCTTACTTAGCATTAGCTGTGATCAGAGACTGCCGCATTTGCATGCAGCTTCCCCAGCAAGACCACTGTTTGTGCAGCAGTCTCAGAATCTCTCAGACAAAGACATAATGCACTGTAAAAACCTGCAGAGGACAGGCTTCTGCAGTGCATTATACTTTTCTGAACCTCTCAACTTGGGTGCAAAGGAGGAGAATAAGAATCCTGTCCATTACAAAAATATCTTCAAACATTTTCGTTCATCTTCATTGGAAGAAGAGGGGAGATGTCTATGTGTCTACTCTTTTACTCTTGTTTATTCAAGAATGAAAACATTGCAGCATTTATTCTGATTATCATTACTGCTAAAATATCACAATCTAATTATACAATGTCTGGTTTATTTTTTAATCACTTTATTTCTAAAATAATTATTCTATTTAAGACTTTTCCCCACAGTTTCCAGTCTGAGAACTTGGGTTTGAACTACCTACAATCTCAAAGCTGAGAACTTGGGTTTGAACCACTTGCACTGCAAACATTCAAACAGGCTTTTTCAAACTCAGGCATGCACCTGAAGTATTATTTAAAAGTGAATTAAGTTTTAATTTGAGGCACTGGGTTTCTTAGCATCCCCTTATTTATTTTGGTTTTCCTCCTCCAATATCAATAAAGCAAACTACTTATCATGCAGACATCAAGTTTGACTACAAATATAAAAGTAAACAACCTAGCTAAACAGAATGCAAAACCTCCCTTCAGTATAAACTTCCACTTCTTACAGATAGACAAAATACACAGGGAGAAACAAGCCAAAAAGAATCAAACTCCAAACCAGACCAAACATCACACTGGTGAGCTGTTTTTTTTTTCTTTGTTTGTTTTTTAATTTAAAAAACTAGTCCTCTTTTCAAGTGTTTGACGATGTAAGAGTCTGATACAATCAGGCAACTCAAATGCTTTAATCAAACAAAACACTTAGGAGGTTGCTGACCATTAACAACAACCTTCAAGTCTCATTTCATGACAGGCAGCCTTCCAAAAACATTTCACTTGGTAACAAACAAAAGATGCACAACAAATGCACTGAGATACAAGGAAGGTCAATGTAAAGCACTGCTGGAATCAACCTCTGTTGTAACTACTTTAACTCTCTCTCAATTAAGATAATAAAAACAAAAACCGTGGGATGTGTGTGTGTGTGTGTGTGTGTGTGTGTGTGTGTGTGTGTGTGTGTGCATAAAAACAAACTCTGACTCAGGTCTGTTAATGTAAAGGAAAAAAGTCTGGACTATGGCCAAAACAATCTGGACTTGATTACAGGCCCAGGCACTGAAACAGCTGGCAAAAGGTGAAACAGAAATAATAAATCAATACTTAATGACTTCTCCCAGGGGAAGGATGAAACAGCACAGCTCCCGGACAGACATTCCTGTGGAAAATCCCCACTGGAGAATACAACTCCCATGGGAGACCTAGCTTCAAGGGCGGGGGGGCAATAAACCTTTAAGAGGTTACAACATTTGAAGAATGAGTAACATGCCCTTGCTCAATGTCATTGCACTCAATATCCTGTTGCATGTTAGCCAGCATGCATCATACAGGTTAAGGCTTAAGTACAAAATCACTGTCCACAAGACAGATAATGGCAACTCTCTCCGTTGTCTTCCCTCATCTCTAAAAGAGAAAAATGGGGAGTAGGGCTCTTGCATTTGGGAGAACAAACTGGTAAAATGAGCAAGTAGAGGGGGGACGCCTGCTGGTTATTGAAAGCAGATAAAAGCAAAGAAAGCAGGAAGGGCAAGAAACAAAATTGGAGGCATCCCATAGAAGTTTTGCTAATGAAATTTGTTCTCTAAAAGATCAAATGATCTGACAGATCTAGCACTGCACCTCAGGTTTCAGCTCTCAGAATGGACACATACATACCTCTCAACCTCTAAGAGCAAAAAAATATGGCCAAAGCCATAAATAATGGGGGACAAAGGCCCAAAACAGGGACAATTTTTAAATATTGTTTTTATAAACTTAAAAAGTTGACAGAATAAAAGGTTTTCTGTTAGCATGAATTTTCTGAAGGGTGTGAAGTCTAAAACTCAAATGTCTGTCATTATTTTCTGACTTCCATCCTCAATGATTTGTCAATCATTAGTCAGAACACCAAGAATTTATGAGTAACAGACCAAAAATATGAGGAAAATATCTAGACATTCTGCAAAATCTATGCAGTTGAGACGTACATACTAGGCAGTCACCAACTGTGCAGTTCAGGGTACCATTGGGGAGCTTAGCCCAAATTCCCAGTTGCACCCAAGCACTGTTTGGTCAAGTGACTTGCTAAAGGACATACAGTAGACTGATGGAATCAAACCCTGCACCAGACACACGATTAAGCTGGAAGGCTATGAACTCTTTATTAAAAAAGTGGAGTCAAGACAATGATACCTTCTGTGGTTGAAAAAAAGGTAAGTGATGACCTGATACTGGATTGCTAAATTCTATAAAATGAAAACTCCATTCAAAAAATCATAATGGAAGAAAATAAGTAGTGAATATTCTAAAATGCATACAAGGTCAAATTTCAAAAATTCTCCAGAGCAGCACACCAGAAGTCAAAACTATTAAAAGTTTTAAAAGAAACACGTTAACTAGACTGCCATCATATATGCATACCCCCACCCCCATATACTCATTGTATTGTCAAACTCTGTAATAACCATCTAGCAAAATGCTTCAAGTTTTGAACAGTCTATGGGGAAATGGGCAGAAAGAGATCCAAACTCTCAACCAGGATTGAGGCAATGTCAGTTCTGATTCAAATAAAACATTACGATTTTTTTCTTTCTGCCTTTTGTGGGTTTATTAACATAATAACTCTCCTCGAAAGTATTCGTTTGTAACACTGTACGCTTAAAATTTCACACTGCAGTTCAAAAGAACCCTATAAATCGGAAACAAATAAAACTAATCAGGACCTTCAAGAACGTACATTTGTCATCAACACAAGTCAAACACTTCATATAAAAAACTAACTGCAGTCCTTTAAAAACTATTTAAAACGCCTACACCTGACTCTACAGCGTTGTCAAAAATAAAAACATGGTCTTGCTTTATGCTTCAATTACAAATAATGTGCATAACGTGAAGTCTGCACAAACACAGAAATGTAATGTAAATACGGGTTACAGCTCACCTTATTTACAACATAACAATTCAAGTAGACAATACAGAAGAAGAAACCCAGTACGGGTCTCTTTAAAAGCATTTGTTATACCATCAAACAGAACACTGACTCGTTATTTTATTAAATCTACGCGCGATACTCTCTGTACTATACAGGAACGATAGTGGTGGAAAATCTGCCTTAACAAGAGAAGACACGTTTGCCAGTATACTGTCCAATCAGATCCTGTTCACAACCCGGAAGAAGCAAATGTTTACATCATTATGCGTCACATAGTCATATTTTACTACGGTAGTGGAAGAATGAGCAATGGTAATTAATTACTGCATTTATGAAAATGGTTGTATTAAATTACGTTGGACTTGTTGGGAAAAGTAGACAGTTTTTTTCGGCTTATTTTACGAATTTCTATTAATTAGATGGCATTGAGTGAATATCAACATGTTTTACAAGTTATATTATGCAGCATAAATTTTACATAACTCGTTTCTAGGTTCTAATGAATTCACTTATTCTCGTTAGTGACTTAACATTTGTTCATTGTGCGCTACTGACTTCATCCTCTTCCGGATTGCGAAAGGAGTTGGAGAGAAGCCTGTCGTGACATTCATAGAGTGTAAGGCAAAGAGCTAATGCTGGTTGTGGAAGGAAACCGAGAACTGAAAAATTTGGTAGAAATTGTGATGGATTATAGAAGCGAATGCTAAGAATCAGATTAAATAGAAAGGCCAGGACGCGCAGTATATAACGTTACCCTTTCACTTTTACTGGCGTCAAAGTGATTACGCCTTCTTAAGGGAAAATGCAGTATACATACACACACACACAGGGCCGGATTCACGAAGGCTTGCACGGAGTCTAAGAGTAGTGTAAGACTCCATGCAGCCTTCGCGATCCAGGAACAGCCCAAAGTCCGTGTAAGAGTCAAGCTAAAACGGCCCTTGCACGGAGTGGGCGTGGATAAGCTAATCACCTCAGTTGCAGCCAAATAGCATGCAAATGAGGATGATTAGCGATCCAGGAAGCCCAGAACAGCCCGTGTAAGAGCTGTTTTAGCTGCAGAAATGTACTCAGTTGACAACTGAGTACGTTTCTGCAAAAACTGCAATGGAGCCATGTCAGCTCCAAATAAATGGTGCATATGTGTCAGGCAGCATGCCAGTGGCCAAATATGTGGCCATTGGCAAGGTAACCTGATGCAAATATATGAAAAATATAAAAAAAATTTTCGGCGATTGCCGATGTTTAAACCCAGCGCAGCCCCGCGCAAACGGGCTGCGCTGCATAGAACATAAAAACGAAGGTTTTAAACCCACAAATGTGGGTGTTATGCAATACATGGAATGTCAATGCAGGGACCAGCAGACCAAAACCAACATGGCACACCGTGTAGTGGTTGCTAAGGGGGGAAGCTGAGTCTAAGAGATGTAACTAAGCATCAGTAGGCAATCTGATGCAAATGAGTGTAAGGATACTGAATTCCACTGTCACATAGCAAATGAGCACATTCTGAGTAGTGTAAGAGTTACAGAAGGGGGAGGAACAGAGTAGGAGATAGGTGACATCACAGGGGGGAATGGTAGAAAGAAATGCAGTTCATTGGAGGTTAGAGTTACATGACAGATGTCAGACAGATATCATGGAAAGAGGTGTGCCACTAAGTAAGCATGAGAAAGTCAAGAAATGGAAGGTGTACACTGTTGCCTACACCAAAGTTTCTTGCTGGATGTGTATGCGCACGTGTGCGAGCCACGAAGCGCGAGCAAGGCAGTGTGCGCGCGTGTAAGGCAGACTGAGCATGTGCGAGCGTGTTGGGAGATGTTTAACACCGTTTGCGCGGGCGTGCACGCGTTTTAAACCGAATAAGCAGATTCTGAACTGTGTAAGTATGTGTGCGCGCGTGTAAGCCACTGTGAGCGTGTTTCTGCTGGTTTGCACACGGCACCTCCCTGAGGAAACAGAAAGGAAAAAGGAAGCAACAGATGTAGTAGGAAGTTAGCAGGGAATACTGCTGGAGCTAGCAGGTGAAAACAATTAGATGCAGGCAATTACACAGGCAGAATAGTAGCCCAGCCCAGCACTTAAAACTCTGCAAACAGCAGTGCAGAATGTTTCTCTCAAGAGACACTGCAAGACAGGAGTAAGCTAATAGAAGTGAAAACTGAAAAGCTTCACTCAGAGCAGAAATGTTAGGGGCTGCCATAGCTGTCATAATGAGACATAGGCGACTTGCTGAGGGTGGTGACAATGCAGATGGTGCCAGACAACCCACAGTGAGGAGACGGAGAAGAGTGTACAGGCCCAGGGTCACCTACCACGGGTTACATGAGCTGGAGATAGTAGAGCGCTATAGAGTAGACAGAGACCTCCTGCAGCAAATAGTGGAGCTGTGCAGGCCACGCCTCACACACAGAACCAACAGAGGGGAACCCATCCCAGTGGAAACCAAGGTATGTGTTGGCCTAAGAATACTAGCAACAGGTACCTTCCAGAGACCAACTGGTGATATGATGGGGATATCACAGGCATCAGCCTCCAGGGTACTGCACCAGTTCCTGGATGCCATGTCAGCACATGTCGGTGATCATGTATATTTCCCCAATGCCCGTGAGGTATTGGCCAGCAATATCGTCTCTTCCAGCAAATAGCGGAATACCCTGAGGTACTGGGTGCAATAGACTGCACGCATACGCATCAAAGCACCAGCCGGTGAGCGGGATAGGGCATACATCAACCGCAAGGGCTTCCCCTCCATCAACTGCCAGGTCGTGTGTGATGCCCAGGGCATAATAATGAATGTGTGTGCTGGCTGTCCTGGGAGCTACCACGATTCCCACATCTGGCATTTGACACAGCTGTACCAGACATTTGCCAATGGGGACATCCCGCACGGACACCTAGTGGGGGATGCAGGTTATGCACTGGAGCCGTGGCTGATGACACCCATCAGAAACGCACACACACCTGAACAGGAATGCCATAATGAGGCACACGCACAAACACGTAATGTAATAGAGCGTGTGTTTGGGCTGCTCAAGTCACGGCTCCGGTGTCTGGACACATCTGGTGGAGCCTTGCAGTACACACCAACTACATGTACCCAAATTGTCATGGTATGTGCTATGCTACATAATATGATCTTGTGAAAACAGCTGCAGCAGGACCAGCATAAGGCCGGGCCAAACCGCCCCCCACCATTGCCAAGGCCATCACAGGCAGAGCGTGACTCGGAGGAGGAACAACCTGAGCCTGCCCCAGTAGGCAGAAGGAGGCGTGCCCAGTATGCCCTGGCCTTGGCAAAGAGGCAACGCATAGCACATACACTGGCTCAGTAGGAACCCTGGGAATGATACCCCTCTCTGACTCACTCATATAGTAACAGGGATGCCTAACATGACACAACCTGCTCTCAAACATGTACAGGGAAGTGTAATATGCGCATCCGACAGAGACAGCCCTGCAGCACCACCTGAGGCATGAATGCTATGTGTTAAGTAATGTAACACCATGTACTATATGCACACCTGAGGACCCTGACTAATATCCTACCCTCACCAAGCATCATGCCACAACATGACAATGAGATGATCAACTGCAACAATTGACTGAAGTATCGCAGTTAGTCAAAGGGGATCCAATGTGTGCCAGTCTGGGATGACATGCTGAGCATGACATGATGCACCACCTGCTAGGATGGCGTGCACCTATCAGTGCAGGCCGTATGGATACTGGCAAAGGCTGTTGTCACCCACAGTGTGCCCTGAATAGGTAAGGCTCAAAACACAAACCTATCTCCATAGGTATCAGAAGGGATAAGAATAAGATAAGGGATAAGTTGAAACAGCAAGATGCATGCAGTCTAAACTCACCCAGTATGGAGAATGTTGATATCTGCGCTGTAAGAGAAAACTGAGGCAAGGCTCACAACAGCACCCTAACACTACCAGGTTACACCTCATACTGTGCTGTACAGCCTCAAAACTTGGAACAAGCTACAAAAGGAGGGTGACTAGCAAGAATTGTCAAGGATAACCACACCCCCATGTCGGTACCACAACAAAAAGCAGCATGGACTAGCCATGCTCAAGTAACAGTGGCTAAAACTGCCCCCCAGTTTATAGCCTGCTACAGACTACTGTCCCAACACCAGGAACTGCATGCTGGAATACATGAATATATCAAGTCCTCCAAACCACATTATATTGGGTGACTGCAAATACCCAGACATAGACTGGGAGCATTATACTAGCTCCAACAGTGTAGGACAAAAGTTCATAGAATCCATAAACCAAAAGGCCCAGGAACAACGTACCACTCCCACAAGAGGGGTAAGCATACTGGATGTGATAATCAGCAACATGGGTACTGGATGGCAAGATGAGAAGTGTATTGCTCACTGGTAAAACCAGACCATAGAGTAATCACACTGGATATCCAAATCCTGACCACAGTCCCTGGCCAGAAAACCACAGTGGAAAACATGTGTTAAGCAATATTTGCACTCCTCCAAACTGATGTGGAATCCATTAAAGGTCCCGTGCAGGTGCAAAATATGGGCCACACCTCAGAACCTGTAATACAGCCATTCCTTGAACACTGCCAGGAATGCTTGGATTATGCAGTCCTAAATTAAAACAAGACACAATGCCATACACGCAGAAATCTGGCATGGTGGAAACCAGCCATAACCAAACCATGCAAGAGAATGAGGAAGCTACTACATGATAGAGCAAACATAAACAATGAAGTAATCACTGATCAGTAGTATGGCAGTAAAATCTATCCACACATACAATCCACTAAGGCCAGCCACAACAAGTGGAATCTGTGAATCCTGAGGCAATGTTACACCTGCCCCAAGTACACAGACAACCCCCAACTCCACCCAAGAAATACAAATATATGTGAGAGATGCAACCATCTATCCAAACTGGAGGCTGAGCTCCCTCAACTCAGTACTCCCAAAACAAGTCAGGAGGAGAAGGTAACCACACACACCACAAACACAGTCCCACATAGACCTATTACAACTGCAAATCAAACACATAAACACAGAAAAACATTCCCGGAGGCACAAATTACAAACACAGCACACCAACAGAGGCCTCTAAAGCAGACACCCAATCAAACAACCTCCAAACATAGCACATGCAACACATAGTACACAAAGCTGGTGTGCCAAACAGTCACAGGCCAGAAGGAGAAACAACATGCCTGATACAGTTGTAATAGGTGACTCCATAGTCAGACACACTGCTGTCCCGCACACCAGACTGAACAAGGGAAAGGGTACAGTAAGCTGCCTGTAGGCTGCCACAATATGCCACATAACAGAAGTATGTAGGTCACTCCAAAGCAAGTATAAATATGATGCAGTCATAGTCCATGCTGGTGTGAATGACCTGAGATGTACCGCCCTAGACTACATGAAAAGAGACATAGATGAGCTATCTGATTATGTAGTCCAGGCCGGTATGACACTCACCGTTTGCAGCATCCTACCCTTACCAAGAATAATGCCACAGTACAAACACGGAATGATCAGTCATAGCAAGTGGCACACTTACTGGTGTCATTCCAAGGGGATCCAATGTCTGTCTGCTTGGGATGTCATGCTTGACAAGCCACGCAGCTGTTCTTGGGATGGCCTGCACCTGTTACCCCTGGGCGTCTGAATATTGGATAAGGCCTTTGCCACCTCCATAGAGCCTTTTGTAGGTAAGGCTGAAAAGACTGACCCACCACCCTAGAAAACATAAGTGGGAAGAAACATAAGGGAAATGCTGACCAATGCCAGATGTGTACACCCCAATATGCATGCTCCGAGGCCATCCCCAGTATGGAGAACATCGATGTCTGTGCAGTGACAGAAACCTGCTGCAAGCCTCCTGACAGCACACCAGCACTACCAGGTTATACCACGTATCATGTGTCATGGCCCCAAAACCTGGAACAAAACATAAAAGGGGGGTGAGTATCCATAGTCAGCACAGACACCCATACGTCCAGGTAACTGACAATGCACAAGGCATTGGAGTTCACCCATGTGCAACTAACTGTAGGCAAGACTGCTGTACAGTCTGTAGCATGCTACAGACCGCACTCTCACACACAATAACCCCACCCAGCCATCCTGAAGACACTGGACAATATGAATGTCCCACCAAGTACCAAACAAGGTACAACAAATTACCACATAGGTGGTAAACCATTATGTATGGAAGGAGTAACCAGGGACCTAGGGACACAAGTGGACAGTAACCTGTTATGTGACACCCACATTGCCAATGTGGCTAGGAAGACTGTCTACATTTGACACCGTATCAGGAAAGGATTCACATCTACGTCAACAGAGGTCATTGTGCCCCTATACTTTTCTCTAATCACACCCATAATCTAGTACAATGCCTCATATGGGATGTACCTTACCTGACACCTGCAGCAGTTAGAAAGACCTCAAAGGTACCTCACCAAGAGGATAAAGGGTCTCAAATATATGTCATATGCTGCCTGGCTGTAGACACCCCAGCTGAATGCAGTCACATACTGCCTACACAGAGGCATTGCATGCCTGTTGTAGGAGGCCATGCCCAACACAGGAGTAATGGACATGCTCCACCCCAGAAAACTCAAATCCATCGGAGCTGTGAGAGTGAGAGATGTCAACCTCAACAAATAATGAAATAGGATGTGCTGGTGGGACAGATACATAATCCAGAGGCTCCCCACACCCTGGACCAGAATCCCACTCCATGTTAGGCAGAGCCCCTCACTGACACTCTTCAACAGGAATCTTGCCAAGTGGATGGATGATTGTAGAGTTACACTGGGGTCTTCACTGTGTCATGTCCAGACAGAGGCACAGCAAAGCAAATCATAAATGGCCATAATATTCACATAGCAAGGGGTGGCAAAAGCCACACACACTCTGGCTAGGCTAACAAATGCCCTAGGGTGGATAGCCTAGTATGAACCTATGAACCCATGAAGATACAAATTGTACAGGACACTAAGGATAATCCCAAGGCTTTCACAACTGATGGTAGGAACCATGTTGGGAATTCACAGATATGCCCTGAATCACACAAATATCACAAACACACACACATATTGCCAACATACATCCTGACAGGTGCAGTGCAAATCCCCGAATGCAGAATATCTATCCCAGCAGACTGCTGGCCCCCTGACATTGCAGATGCTGAGGTAACAGCCAACATGTAATTTGCTGTGAAGGAAAGGTTAGTTTGCTGTTATTTTTTGTATTTCTGTATTGCCTTTCTATATTTTGAATACTGTAGTTTGTTTTCTTTACCTTGTGTTTGCTTGCATTCTGTTTTAACAGCATATTAAAACTTCAAAAGAGACCACAGCTCTCTCTGTTCTGAGTCAGGCAGAATACCACTGTCTTTCTAGTTGCCCGCCTCTTATGTTAATCTGACCATATATCTCATTTCTCTCTACTTTCACTGGCTTATGTGAGTAATCACAAAACCATCACTTTTGAAATCCCACCCTTCAATTATTTAAATTTATTGGCCATCCTACAGTATTTCATAGTACCAAAATACAAAAGTAACCACCCCTTTCAGTCCATCTTGCTGTTTTAAAAATAGTAACTCTCCACTAAACCTTAACTTTTTAAACAGGTAAAACTCAAGTTACCTACTTTCATATCTAACTTCTCTAGTGCACACTGCAGAGTGCATTCTTTTCAATCTTACCTTTAAGCATCCCTGTTACTAACACTTTCTCTAATACCTAAAAAGATCATCTCTACTTGACTCCAAGTAGACTTTTCTCTATCTGTTAAACCTAGCACTTGCTCCTACAGTACTTATTACCTTGATATGGCACTCTTATAGATAGCACCCCAAAAGGCAAACCCCATTTCTCAGTCACCCACGTCCCCGGAATCTCTTTTAAAGTTTTTGTCTAGTCCTTCTAGCATGTCGAGGCATCAGTTGCTAGTGTCCTCTCCTGCTCAGCTGGTGAACCTGGGAATATTGAGGCAATGTTACAATTGCCTCATGTACACAGACAACCCTCTCCTCCTCCCACAAAACACAAATACATGCGAGATGCAACTATATGGCCAAACTGGAGGCTGAGCTCTCTCAACATAGGACTGGCAAGACCAGTCAGGAGGAGAAGGTTACCACACACACTATAGACCCAGTCTCACATAGTACCATCACAACCTCAAATCATACACATAAACACACAAAGACATACTCGGCGGCTCTGATCAAAAATCTACCAAAACAGCAGAGGCCACCAAAGCAGACACCCAAACAACCACCACCTCAGAACACAACACCTGCAACACATAGACCTCACAGTCAGAGTGTCAAACAGTCACAGTCCTTAAGGCCAAACACAATGCCAGACACACTAGTCATTGGTGACTCCATAGTCAGACACACTGACGTCCCGCCACCAGACTGAGTAAGGAGAAGGTCACAGTAAGCTGCCTGTCGGGCGCTAGAATCCGCCACATAACGCAAGCACTCAGGTCTCTCAACAGCAGGTACAAATACAACTCAGTCATTGTCCACGCTGGTGTAAACGACCTGAGACGTACCTCCTGGACTACATGAAAAGAGACATTGAGGAGCTCTCTGATTATGTAGCCCAGGCAGGTATGACCCTGACCTTGAGCAGTATCCTACCTTCACCAAGAATGATGCCACAATACAGAGATAAGATGATCAGCTTTAACAATTGGCTTAAACTCTGGTGTCATTCAAAGGGGATCCAATGTCTGTCTGCCTGGGATGATATGCTGGACAAGCCACGCTGCTTCGCAAGGGACGGCTTGCACCTGTCACCCTGGGATTCGGATATTGGCAAAGGCTCTTGCCACCCCATAGTGCCTTTTTAGGCAAGGCTCAAATTCTAAACCTACCACCCTAGAACACAAAAAGGAAAAAACTAAGGGTAATGCTGCTCAATGCCAGAAGTCTAAATCTCAAAATGCACTCGAGGCCCTTCTCAGTATGGAGAACATCGATGTCTGTGCAGTGACAGAAACCTGGTTCAAGGCTCCTGAGAGCACCCCAGCACTATCAGGTTTTACCTCTTATCATGCGTTCCGCCCCAAAATCCGGACAATACCAAGAAAGGAGGGGTATCCATATTCATCAAGGACACCCACACCTCAAGACTGGTGGCAATGCACGATGCATCGGAGACCATCCAGGTGCAATTAACCATAGGCAAGACTGCTCTGCAAATTGTAGCATGTTACAGGCCACCCTCACAAACTCAGGAACCTCACATGGCCTTCCTGAAAACACTAGAGGGATAAATGTATCACCAAACACCATCATACTAGGTGACTTCAATTACCCTAATATAGACTGGGAACACTACTCAAGCCCAAACACCCTAGCCCAAAAGTTCCTGGAATTCATAAACTCAAATGCCATGGAACAACTAGTCACCATCCCCACAAGAGGAGAAAACATACTTGATCTCATCATCACGAACATGGGAGCACAATGTTCAACACCGAAGTATACCCTCACTGGTGAGATCAGATCACAAACTAATCTCGCTGGAGGTCCTCATCCCACCCCCACCTGAAATAAAAAGACCACAGTAAAGAACTTCTCGAAAGCCGACTTCACACTTCTAAAGACTAGTGTGGTCTCCTTTAAGGCCCCGAGCTGGCGGAAAACAGTACTCAAGCCGCTGAATCACTTACAAATGCCTTCTACCAGCACCTGCAGGACTGCATGGATAAGGCAATCCCAAGCAAAACAAAGACTCTTTGTACCAAAGGCAAGCGTCCAGTCTGGTGGACCCCAGCCATAAACAAACTCTACAACAAAAGGAGGAAGCTACTACAAGATAGAGTAAAATCCTTAAAAGGTAAGACACCCTTGATCACTATAAGTAAAAACTAAGAGCTCTCATAAAATCATCCAAAGCAAATTTTGAGAGAAAAATAGCTAAAGACTCAAAAGACAATCATAAGGCCTTCTTTAGCTATGTTAGAAACCTGGGAGGAAACTCCCAGATATGCTCAGAACTAGTTCAAAATGATGTGAAGATTACTGATCCTACAGACATTGCCAACATACTGGCTGACAGGTTCAGTGCAAACTTCTCCCCTCCCCCAAAAGGAGAGATATCTATACCAAGCGATTGCAGCCCCCAAACATCTCCAACGCCCAAGTGAGAACTGCTCTCTCCAAAGCAAAACACAGCATCCATGGGACCTGATGGTGTCCCGGCTGTGTGCTCCACGAACTCAACGAGGAATTAAACCCACAGCTAGGACAGCTGTTTAATCATAGTCTTACCTCTGGATACGCACCCAGGAGTGGCGCACTGCAACTGTGGTCCCACTTCACAAAGGCGGTGCCTCCACCGACCCTGGAAATTACCGCCCATTAGCTTGACAAGCCTTATCTGCAAAGCCATGGAGAGGATCATAATGGACCTCATAAATAAAGACATAGGGAATTTGCAGACTTTGGATCCATCCCAGTTTGGCTTTGTCAAAGGCAGATCATGCCTTCTAAACTTGGTTGCCTTTTTCAAACAGTCACCAAAGCCATTGATGAGGGAAAGGCAGTCCATACAGCCTACCTCGATCTGGCGAAGGCCTTCGATACAATACCCCACTCGGGTATCATTGAAAAACTCATCAGCTTAAATGTTAACCCATACATCACAAGATGGGTTGCAAACTGGCTGACTGACAGAACCCACAGGGTCAGAGTTGCTGGCGCCATGTCAGACTCAAAGCCTGTCACAAGTGGTGTACCACAGGGCTCAGTCCTGGGCCCACTCTTGTTTGGCATCTACTTTTCCAAGTACAAGCAAACACAGGAGGGTTATGGCTGACAAAGTTTGCAGATGACTGCAAACTGGCCATAGTAGAAAACACATCTGACACAGATATCCTTCAGAAGGGTCTCACAGAAACGGATAACTGGTGCCAGAGCCATGGCCTAAAGTTAAATGCCAAAAATGCATAGTCATACCCTTGGGAAAAACAAGGTTACCCCTAGCTACCAAATAGGTGGCAATCCACTGAGCACAGAAGTAGTTATCAGGGACCTGGGGACCCAGGTTGATAGTAGTCTGTCATTTGACACCCATGTAGCTAAAGTAGTTAGGAAGACCTTCTACATTGCCCACCTTATCATGAAGGGATTCTCATCTAGATCAAGGGAGGTCATAGTCTCCCTATACTCATCACTCATCAGACCAATGATTGAGTACAATGCCCCATTCGGAATGTATCTGACCCGACACTTGCAGCAGCTGGAGAGGCCACAAAAGTTCCTCACCAAAAGGATAAAGGGTCTCAAACATCTGTCCTATGCTGCCCGACTGAAAGAACTCCAGCTCTATTCAGTCGCCACCGCTTGCTCAGAGGTGACCTTTGCCTAACATACAAGGCCATGTCAGACCCAGATTTGATGAATATGCTTCACCTCAAAAATCTAGATCTGTCAGAGCCACAAGGCGGAGACTTAAACCTCGACACGGCTATTAATAGGACGTGCTGGAGGGATAGATTCATCACCCAAAGACTCCCTATGCTGTGGAATAAAATCCCGGTATTTGTGAGGCAGAGCACCTCGCTGGCCTTGTTCAAGAGAAATCTTGACCAATGGATGGGAGATCGCAGATATACCCCAGGGATTACCTCAGTGTCACTGCTCGACAGAGGCACAGCAAAATAATGGGTATAGTTCCCCATACTAAAGGGGTGGCGTAAGCCACAAAACTATGGGCTAGGCTTGTAAATGCCCTCGGGCAGATAGCCTAGTATGAACCTATGAACCTATGAACATCTACAAAGCAAAACACACAGCAGCAATGGTATGAGATGGTGTCCTGGGCTTAGTGCAACTTGGACTCCAAGATGACTGGAATGCCAAACCACACTACTGCTCAATGTCAGCCTTACCACAGAATATGTACCCAAAGAGCAGTGTACAACAGTGGTCCTTCTGAACAAAGGTGTTGCCGGAATGGATACTGAAAACTACTACCCCAGAATCCTGAGAAGCTCGGTTTGCACAGCTATGGAAAGGATCAGTATGTACCACAGACATAAAGATATTGGGGACCTACTGACACCGGACCCAACCCAGTGTGGCTTTCTCAAGTGCAGATCCTGCCCCTAAACATGTTTGACTCAAATGAAACAGTCATCAAGGTCATTGATGAGGGCAATGTGGTCCACACAGTGTAGCTGGACCTTGCAAAGGCTTCTATACAATACCCTACGTATTCATTATAGATAGGCTCACCAGCTTAAATATAAACCCACATGTCAGTAGGGGTTGCAAACCAGACCAAGGACAGAACAGACATGGTCAGACATGCTGCAGCCATGTCAGACCACAAACCAGATATAACTGGCATCCCACAAGGCTTTGTCCTGGGATCTCCCTTGTCTGGTATATATGTCCCATAGGTACAGGCAAACATGGAAGGACTGTGTCGAACATGTTTGCAGAGGACTACAAACTGCTCACCACATATGATCCACCAGCTGACACAAGCATCCCACAAAAGGGCCACATAGAAACAGACAACTGGTGCCATAGCCATGTCAGCAAGCTAATTGCAGAAACATGTATAGTCAACCCCCGTGGATATACAGTAAGTGCCCACCAATTACCACATAGGTGTTAACCCATTATGTAGTTAACATGTAATGAGCGACCTGGGGACACAAGGTGATAGATATCCTGCATTGGACAAACATGTGCTGTAGTGTTTACAGAAACATACCATATACCCACTTAATCATGAAGGCTGTCAGATCTAGATAAGGGGAGGTCATTGTGGCTCTACAGTCATCCTTCATCAGCGGTACAATTGACTACAATAGCCCCTGTGGGATGTACCTCAGCAGACACCTCCATCAACTGTAAAGTCCCCAACAGTACCTCATCAGGAGTATCAAAGAGCTTGCACAGATGCCATGTGTTGCCTGTGTTGCTGGCATCAATAAACATGCTGCACCTTGTACAATCTGAATGGCAGTGAGCTATGCACATGAGAGACCTGAACCCCAGCACTGACTTACATAGGACAAGCTGTACTTCGTGATCCATAACACAGAAGCCACCCCCACCCATGAGTGAGCCCCCAGCACAGGCTACCCATAGAGTCACTTATCAATCTTCCTCAATAGGAATCCTGATGAGTGGATGGGAGATGGTAGACTTATCCTGGGTATCACTGACATGTCACAGGTAGACAGAGACACAGTATACTAACCATGACATATGTCATGGCAAACTCCACTTACAATGTGTGTTGAAGGACAAACACACTCTCCAACTAGCATTAGACATGGACTAGGGCACATCGCTAGTGTTTGCAAATGTACACCTATGTTGTGGAATACACTACTAATGTTGGACAAGCCTGGTCTAAGTAGTTCATATCTGAACAGAATGCAACATGGTCAGATGTACACAACTGGCCCCTAACCAGGCTGTTGTGCCCACTATCGAAATGTAAAGCAGTGATACCAGTAAAGCCCAGGATACTGTCCACCACAGTCAAAGTACTACCAGTACACTATACAGTACTACAGTGTTAGGTCAGTGTGAAAGGATGTTGACAACTGTATGCAAAGTATCCCATGCAAACACTGCAGGCACAGTATAATCCTGTTGTGTTCACACACAAAGCAGTTGTACAGTAACTACACAACATGACACACAACCATAAACGGGTGATATTTGTTGAAGTTCACATTCATCCACAAATGTGTTGGGCTGCAGAGTCCAACATATGGAATGCTCACACTGGGCATGCTCACACACTTTGATAAATGAGACATATGTCAGACAACATGCCATGGGAAGGCTGAACTGGGCATGCCCACACACTTAGGCCAAATCTCGGTTTAGCAGTTGGACACACATATCTGGTATTTTTATGTGTTATTCCGGAAACCAACCACATTACAGCAGTCTGCCCAGTGCACACAGTTAAATGACTACAGAGACATACGTGATATAGTGGATCCCTCCCATATGCAAACAACTTCCACAGATGCACAAGTTGTTCATACAAACAGGGAATGCTATGGCAATAAAGATGTGCAAACAGTCTATCAGCAACAAATAATGTGCATTTGACAATTAAACATATGGGTGTAGAGGTCAACACTAGGCTGTTTGCTCTAGGGAATGACAGCTTAGCCAGAGTGTGTTTGGTGTCTGCCTCCCCACAGGATGCACATTCCCCTTTCTAAACACAGATGATGTCAGCACCCTATAAGTACAGCAGGAGAAAATAAACTTCCCAGTAATCCGAATAGCGCGCTCTGCTAATGCGTCCGTCTCAAGTGTCATAACATAGTTAGGTAGGGGTTTCAAATGCTCAGTGTGTGTGTGTTTGTGTGTGTGTGAGTGGGCTTGGTGTGTGTGTAAGTCTGTGGGAGAGAAATGTCCCTTTTGGCAACTAGGAAAACACACTACAGGATGCACATTCCCTTTCTAAACACCGATGATGTCAGCACCCTATAAGTACAGCAGGAGAAAAGAAACCTCCCATTAATGCGAATAGCGTGCTCTGCTAATGCGTCCATCTCAAGTGTCATAACATAGTTAAGTAGGGGTTTGAATCCTGCGAATGGCAAGTGTGTGTGTGTTTGTCTGAGGGGGGTTAGTGTGAGTGAAATGTCCCTTTTGGCAACTAGGAAAACACACTACAGGATACACATTCCCTTTCTAAACACTGATGATGTCAGCACCCTATAAGTACAGCAGGAGAAAAGAAACCTCCTAGTAATGCGAATAGCGTGCTCTGCTAATGTGTCCGTTTCAAGTGGCATAACATAGTTAGATAGGGGTTTGAATCCTGCGAATGGCAAGTGTGTGTGTCTGTCTGAGGGGCGTTAGTGTGTGTGAGGGAAATGTCCCTTTTGGCAACTAGGTGAACAGACTACAGGATGCTCATTCCCCTTTCTAAACACTGATGATGTCAGCACTCTATAAGTATAGCAGGAGAAGGGAAAACTCCCAATAATGCGAATAGCGTGCTCTGCTAATGCGTCCGTCTCAAGTGGCATAACATAGTTAGGTAGGGGTTTGAATCCTGCGAATGACAAGTGTGTGTGTCTATCTGAGTGGGGTTTGGCAATTAGGTGAACAAACTACAGGATGCTCATTCCCTTTTCTAAACACTGATGATGTCAGCACTCTATAAGTATAGCAGGAGAAGGGAAAACTCCCAGTAATGCGAATAGCATGCTCTGCTAATGCATCTATCTCAAGTGTCATAACATAGTCAGATAGGGGTTTGAATCCTGCAATTGGCAAGTGTGTGTTTTTGGCTGAGGGGGGTTAGTGTGTGTGAGGACAATGTCCCTTTTGGCAACTAGGTGAACAGACTACAGGATGCACATTCCCCTTTCTAAACACTGTTCAGCAGAAGGCCATGGCTCTGGCACAAGTTGTCTGTTGTTATGATGCCCCTTTGGAAGATGCTTGTGTCAGCTGGAGAGTCGATTAAGGTGGCCAGTTTGCAGTCATCTGCATATTTGGACAGCCACAGTCCGTCCGTGTTGGCCTGTACCTCCAATAAATATATACCAAACAAAAGAGGTCCCAGGACTGAGCCTTGTGGGACACAACTCGTAACTGGTGTGGGGTCTGGCATGGCTCCAGCAATGCTAGCCATGTGGGTTCTGTCCTTGAGCCACTGTGCAATCCATCTAGTGACATAGGGGCTTATATTTAAGCTGGTGAGCTTCTCTAGAATGCCCAAGTGGGGTATTGTTGTGAAGGCTTTTGCAAGGTCCAGGTAGGCTGTGTGAACCACCTTTCCCTCATCAATGGCCTTGGTGACTGTTTCAAAGAAATCAACCGGGTTAAACCTGGTAGTGCTGGTGTGCTCTCAGTAGCCCTGAACCAGGCATCTGTTACTGCATAGATATCGATGTTTTCCATGCCAAGGAGTGTTTTGGGTGCATGCATCTGGAGGATTAGACTTCTGGCGTTGGGTAGCATTGCTCTTAGTTTCTTATCCCTTGTGATACCTATGAAGGTGGGTTTGTCATTTGAGCCCTGCCTAACATAGGCACTATGGGGGTAGCAAGAACCTTTGCCATTTCTGAAAGCCCAGGGGTGACAGGTGCAGGCCGTCCCTAGCAAAGCAGGTAGTTCAACAGAAGATGAATGTGTGAAGGTGTAGTGCCTGTTGTTAGTTAGCAGTAGCATATATGACTGCTCACGTGGACACATGCCAGGTAAGTCATATGCACTGTGTCACAGGCAATGTACATGTGAACAGGACAAACAGTGACATCCTGTCAAGTGGGACATGGACATACATATAGTAGGCTATGCAGATGGCACTAGGAGTCCACAGAAGCTCTATAACTATGCATTGCAGGTGTGATCAGTATTCCAGGGTAATTGCAAGCAAACATGCATGCAAACAAAGCTACAGTAAACAGGGCTGCATGTAGTCCATTGTACAACAAACAAGCTGTACCAGTTCCAGTAGGTAACACTGCAAATATGCAGGCACTATGCACATATACATGGAAATACACGGGTCAGATGGCTAGGGTCCAGTCTCAGTGCACACAAGTGTACAGACCATGTACTGTCAGGATGTACAATAACTGGATAGAAACCCATGTGCTCATACCTGCAGTAATACACATGTCAAATAACAGACACTGAGCCTTCACTCAGTGGTTCCATACCTAGTAGGATGTATGCTCCCTGGCCTGCCACCACAGTATCCCTGACATATATGGGGACTCTCCCTCCTGTGACAGTTAGTTATGTGTGTTGGGGCTGTCTAGCATGGTATGAGATGTGAGCATACAGTGCTAGGGTGCTCCTGTGTGTCCTGTACCAGTCGTGTAGTACTGCACACATATCAACATCCTCAAACATCTGCATTGCAGAGTCTAGTGTGGGCAACATGTCACTTGCAGTTTACATGTCCATCATTGTGTATTACTACATTCATTACCCTATCCCCTGTGCTACCTATGTATGTAGCCTTCTGTTGACATCATTCCCACCAGTATGCCAACATGTGCAGATGATACACTATGGTACTTAGCATGGGTGTAGACAACAGGACATGACAATCACACACTTACTGCATCAGGCATGCTGTGATATACCCACAATTAATTCAGCACACAGTACTGTTAACAACATGATACTATTACTACACATCTATGTGGTCACCCTGTGCATCAGCAACATGTTAACCTGTACCTGCACAGTTGTTACAGATTGCAGGAGGTGGCACAGTTTCATCATATGCACAGGGTGTGAACTTGGTATGCCTGAGTCAGCCACCGATACCACCAATTGACATGTATGTGTATGTGTGTTGGTGAGGGACAGCAGTAGAAGGTGGGGCAATGTTGATGCAGTGTGTGCATGTATGCGGTAGCCCTAGGTGTTGTCAATTTGCATGTGTGTATGGATGCACACAGTTCCACCTCATGGCTGCCATATACTGGTGTTTGTGGACAGCCACAGACTGTACCTGCCAGGTCATACAGATCAGTGTCTCTGGCCACGGACACGGTACCTGTGCCTTGCAGGGGTGCTACGGACCGTATCCGGTACCAACCCAGACTGGGTACTGTCATCAGAAGCAGGTGTTCGTGACTGGACACAGATCCCTGTCGGGCCTGGCCAGAGCCATGTGCACGTGGTCTCCTGGGGTGGTCTGATGACAGCACAGACCCAGCATTGCTGGGGCTGCTGCTGGCACTACGGGGCGACGCGCCCTGTTGTCGTCCGCGACGACTGCCAGCTGCTGCTGTTGCTGGCATACGGCCACGTCGACGCCTCAACCGCCCACCATCGCCCTGGCTCATGGACATGTAGTTGTGGAACCGGTCTAATCTGTCCCCACAATGTCTGTCTATGACATCGGTGAAATCACGGATGGCAGCCGCAATGTCACGCATACTGTCAGTCATGGCTGTGCGACATGCTGTCAGCTCCCTCAGACCCTGTCTGGTGTACCGTTCCATATGTGACTGTGCCTGCATGACAGTCCAAAACATAGCTGAGGTTGTAAGACCTCTGTGGGCACGTCTGACAGGGGCAGTACGCCCATGGATGCTCCCACGAAAACCCCTGGACATCTGTCTGTGTGGTATCATCTCTGGGCCATGCCCATGGCTGCTGTGTGGGGAGGCATGTGCCACAGATACCACATTACCCTGGTCAATGCCCACTGTATGCTGTCCATCACCTAGGGACATTGGTGACAAAGGGTGTATTGGCAGGATAACTGTGCGCATTGATGGGGTCGACAGCTGTGTACTGTCAATCGGCTGACCAATGGCGGACCCTGGCATACCTTCCTGTGCCATTCCAGAGATGTCATCATTATCAGTACCCACGGCACCTGACTCAGGTTCCCTGCTACATGACACCAGAGCAGCAACAGAACCTGTGGGAGGGAAACAGGAAACACAGTTTACAATGTCTACACATTTCCAGCGATGCACACATGCACAGGTGCACACATGCACACATGCACAGGTGCACACATGCACACGTGCACACATGCACACATGCACAGGTGCACACATGCACACATGCACAGGTGCACACATGCACAGGTGCACACATGCACACGTGCACACATGCACAGGTGCACACATGCACACAGTTTCACACAATTGTACAGTACTCAGTATGCGTGATATCAACACACAGACACAGACACACCTACATGCATACAAAGAGCACTACTAAGTGAGCCAAATAGTACTATTACTATTAACACTATTACAGGAATTGTTAATACACACTCACCAGCATGGATAGGCTGCATTGCTGTTATACCAGAGGGTCCTGCAGACGTGAAGAAACTAATGTCAGTGGGCACAACTGTGCCATTGTTACTGAGTATGATACAGGTCAGTAGTACAACAGTCGCCTTTCACAGGTCAGCTGCTAATACTGAGGATATCACACTTGCACATTAAATACTATGGTGACAGCTACAAACCAAGGACACACCTCACACATGCATTAACTACCAGTGTACACAACAGTCAACTATACATATGGCATATTACCTGCACGTTCACTGTCTTGCTGCTGTGTGGCTCCAGCCTCCATCATAATGCATGTCTACTGCTGTTGTTGTTGCTGGCGGACTGGAGCCACTACACTCATGAGTAGTCCCTCCAGTCTGGTGAGTGGGGGATGTGTAGCCACGCCACCACCTGTGGTGACCTGTTGCCTGTGGATATCCGACGCACGCTGATGGACATGTCTGATTAAATCACTGCAGTGATGTACCTGCTCATATGTCCTATTATGCGTGCCTATGTCATTTACCCGACGGACAAGGTCTTGCCACAGTGCAGCCCTCTCCTGCTGATCCTGGCTGGTGCGGGAAAAGAGTATTGCATAATCCCGCACCAGGCTCTGGTGTACTCCTCATCCTCAGCTGTGGAGTAGGTGGGATTCCGCGGGTGGGCCATGTACCTGAGAAAGAAAATAACCTGGTATCAGCAATATATGTCAGCAGAATTTGGCACACATACTACACATGCTACTCGACTGTTATGATACAACATATCTCACATATGTAGCATCTGTCTGTCTATTGGTGGATACACATGTAGATGGCCAGGTATCAGTGCTCAGCCAGCAACTGTGCAACAGTACCTGGCAGACTCCATACGACATACTACCAAACCCCAGCAGTCAGAACACTGATTCAGGTCAAGAGCACCTCCTCACTCTGGGGGTTTGTATCTAGGTACTGTATGGCCTACATCGTCAACTACTGTGAGCTGACCACACACTGATTGCCCTGGATATACATATCCCACCTCCACCACCAGCACAAACGACTATAGTGCATAACATTACAGATACAAACTTTACACTTTGTAACAGTGATATGGTATCCTTTCAGCCCACTGGGCCAGTGGCAGATACAACCCACAATGCTGACCCCTACACAATTGCTTTCTACAGACATCTCCGAGAATGCATGGATCATGCAATCCCATATATGACCAAGACACTCTCCACAAAGGGACAGCATCCTGTCCGGTTGACCCCAGCCATAGACAGATTGTATTACAGAAGATGGAAGCTACTGCAAGACAGAGCATAATTCACTAAAGGGAGGGCATGTCTGAGCAGCACTGGTAAGGATCTATTTTCCATCATACAAAATACTTGGGCAACTTTGAGAGGGAAATCAAGAGTGACACTACAGATGACCAGAAGGCCTTCTTCAGTTATGTTAGCAACCTGGTCAGGAGCCATCCTCTATGCCCATAGGTAGTACACAACAACAAATATTTCACTGACACCACAGATATTGACAACATTGTGGCAGACAGGTTCAGTGCAGGTGTCACCCCGCCCTCTCCCCCGAAATAAGGCATAGTTATCCCAGCTGACTGTAACCTCCCTGTCATCACAGATGTCCAGGTGAGAGACACCCAGGACAGCAGAATACACAACATGGATGGGACCTGATGGTATCCCCAGTTGCATGCTACATAAACTCTGACAGGAGCTAAACACACATATAGAAATGCTATGTAACACTAGCCTGACTACAGGATATGTACCTGTACACTGGCGCACAGCAGCAGTGGTTCCACTCCACAAAGGAGGCATCTCAACATACCAATACAATACAACACAATACATTACATTACAATACAATACTATACAATATGCTATTGCCCCTGGGTCTACAGCAGCGTACTGTTCTGCTACCCTGACCATTGTGACACATGTGGTGTGATGGTACCTGCTGCTGTCACACAGTTACACAGGGTGACTCATATGGCATATTACCTATCTGACTAACATTCAGCAGGGGTATGTGTGACATGTACTCATGGGGAGTCTTGCTTCTTAACACTGTGTGGTTTATTGCAGGGTATGTCTTATCTGTGGGTAGGAACTCTTACCTCCACATGTGCACTCTATTGCAGTGGCACGGATGACACACAGCAGACATTTAGGTTGTGGATGGTGTGAGGTGTTACTATGGTTGTTGGACATCTGTCATGGGTGTGACTTCCATATGTAAAGTCGGGAGTGGTAACCTCTATGTGGGTAGCATATGTGTACTCTGTGGTGTTGTCAGTCACTGTGCATTGGTAATGTGTTTGAGTGCATTGTCACAGTGTTGTACATGTCACTGTGTCCTTCTCCATATCTGTAGCTGTCATGTGAGGTCCATACCATGGCATCCATTATGTGGTGTGGAGGGTACACCGACCTACATGTCCATAGCTGACTCACCATGTCCGCTGACACATACCATGTGCAGGTATTCCAGGGATAGTGTGCCACTGTGAATATCATTGGGGCCACTATTGTACACATTTATGACCCTGTTCACCCCTGACACATGTAGTGGTGGGCAGCCAATCACATATCTGGTGGTTACTGGTGTAGGTGATCTGGAATGTGGTATGGTACTCCGGATTTGACACTGGTGTTCACTCCATGCCTTTGTCACCAGGCACCTGTTGCAATACATCTGTACACATGTGCCTCACTCAGAATGTATATACATCTCTCTCTCTCTCTCTCTATATATATATATATATATATATATATATATATGTATATAGATATATCTATATGTATATATATATATATATATATATATGTCCGTATACATATACACATATATATATTGATGTACATATATTGCTATAGATGTGGGGGGGGCACAGAGGGGTGTGAGTGACAGAGGGGTGGGACAGGCTGTGTTGCAGGTCGTCATATACAGTCATACCTGTAGGTAGTCAGATCAGTCTGTCTATGTATATGTATCTACATATATCTATATCTGTATGTGTGCATTACATAGATATGTTTGTACAGTATTCTATCTACATCTGTCTATGTATTCCTACATCTCTCTCTCTATGTATGTATACATATATGCATATCATATATATATATATATATATATATATATATATATATATATATACATACATATATATATATATACACATACATATGTTGACATACATACATACGTATCCATATGTTAGACAGGTATATCAACATATTTGTCTACCATACTGTATACACACACTAACATACTGCTAAACATACATAACTGTGTAACCTACTTTGTACATGGCACTACAACCTACAGTCAAACAACATTGATATGTGCACATAGATGCTCTCACATACAAATGTATGTACAGCCTTCACTGATAGTTGCTGTATGTCCCCTGCCCTTTACACATCTTCATATACATATGGATACAGACCAATGACACATATGGAGGGTTCACAGTATGTAGACCTTTATAGTATTACTTTACATTACCTGTGTTTGTCACAGCTGCTTGTGTTGCTGTCTGGTTCTCTGTCCTGCTGCTCCACTTCCCAGTTGTCAGCTTTCAGGTAGCTGTTGCTGAACAATTTGTTTCTGTCTGCTTAATTGCAGTTTTCTCTGTCTCTGTCTCTGTCTCTCTCTCTCTCTCTCTCTCTCTCTCTCTCTCTGTCTCTCACGTCCTTCTCAGGGTGCAATGAAAGTATTGCATGCGTGGACATGGAGTACAGCATACTTTTGTAGGTATCTGCATATGCCCATGTGATGGCCTCTGCACCAATTGTTAGCCAGCATTTGCTAATTGCATGCAGCCAGTTGTGTACTGATTGCAGTTCTCACTGTGATTTCAGAACAGTGCTATAAAAAGGTGTGTGAGATAGGCGTAGCCCTTTCAGATGTTAAGGGCAGGGACCATGCTGTTATGCTGTGGACAATGTTCTGTGAGTGTAAAGGTTGGTATCTCTCTCATATTTCCAGGTGTGTTGTAGATTAACATTCCTCCATTCATTTCTCCAGTTTCCTGTACTAACTGTGTATGTACACTGACACCTACAACTACTACTACTGTTAATGTGTGTGTGTGTGTGTGTGCTTTCCTTTCACTTTTCCTTGCACTCTGTTGCTAAGGCTTCAGTAGTTGCCCTTTACAGTCACTACTTGTATGCCTGCTAGGTGTCTTGACTGTAGTGTGCTGCTGTAGCTTTCCTATTTTCCATGTACATTCACACCTTGGAATGCTTGCTATATCTGCTAGGGTGTTACAGCATGCAGTGTGGTCTGGCCATGGTGTGGGCCTTGACATCTATTAGGGTATTTGAGTATGCTGCTGAGCAGGCCCCAGAGACTTTCAGGTTCATCTGTTATGTGCCTCATGGAATGGTACATATCAGTGGGGTACACCCATTAAAATGTCTGGTATGCTGCAGTTGTGACTGTGGGTTAGCATGGGCATATGTATTACTACACTTTTTCTGCCATGCAAGTGGTGAATACTTTCCGCACTCCATAGTTACCATTGCATGTGTTACACCTTTCTGCCTACTGTTTGTACATTTCACATGGGGTCTGTGGGGCATCCCTGTAGGTCATTCACTGTTGCTATGTCTAGGCTCTTAAGTATTCAAATATGGTGGTGTCGGACCCATCATGTGTACAGATATTTGCAGGTTGTCCACATTTCTGCCTCATATTTTGGTCAATATCTCATGCACACCTTTTTCTGGCACGTCACTCTGGGCTCAAGTCAGACTATGGTGACAAACATTCAAGTTCCAGACTGCATACCCTTCCAAACATCCCACAAAGTGTAGACCCTGTTAGTTTCTGAACTGTCTGCGTTTGTTGTAACATTATTTGTAATGTGTCCCTGGTTTTGGGCCTTTGCTCCACATAATATACCAATAATAGGTAATAATGTCACTATAGCACCTTGCAAGACACACACATACTCACAGCAGGATAAGCACTGCCCATACCCCACAACCTCTTACAGGAACACATATATTTTATTACTTGGTCCAGATGTGTTCCTGTAAGAGGTTGTGGGGTATGGGCAGTGCTTATCCTGCTGTGAGTATGTGTGTGTCTTGCAAGGTGCTATAGTGACATTATTACCTACTAGCTTCCAACTAGCATGGCTGTTTCTGTTCACACACTACTATTATGGAAATCCACTAGTTTTGATAGTAATTCTAAATGTCATGCTTTGTGTACTACACATCTATATTCCCTTTACATTCATTCCTACTATTACATGATATATTTACTTTAGCACAATGTTCTTGTATAAGAGTCATGGCTTAGTGGTAAGTCATGCAGACTACAGTTGCCAAGGTCCTGGGTTCGGGACTCACAGTGGGATTTTATTTTGCTTTTGAACTGAGTACAGGACCTGTCAATCAAAGTGACTAAGGCACTTTTAAGCAGTTGTAACCGGCTAGCGCTGGTTTGCGGAGCTCACGCATGCACTGGCGGTTAGCTCTGCGCACAGCGCACCCGATTACAACCACTTAAACGTGCTTACTCTTACACCGTGCTATTTTCTTTGAAAGAAAAGAAAATGGGGAGACAGGAAAGTGGTGAAAAAGGGGTCACAAAGAGGGTAAGACAGTAGGGAAACAAGCTTGGGATGTGCAGGAGGGATGTAGGTAAGGCCCATAGCTGCCCATTTCTTCATCAGCAACAGCTGTGCATATGTATGTAATTTGGTGTGACATTTGAAACCTTCCACCCTGAGAGAGGTGTCAGGACAACAATAATACTTGTTGTACAGCCAATTGAATTGATAGGTTCCATGTCCAGTAGACATGTGTGCGGAATGGGCAGCTATGTATGGGCGAATTTTTTGTGGGTACAGAGTGCCCTTTTTTTTTTTTTTTTCAGGTGAGAGTGGTATGTCAGGTGAAGGTAGTCGGTACAGCTGGGGAGGTAGGTTGGGTAGGTAAACAGACAAGACAAACAAGACGCATACAGGGGCGGTGTATGACACATGTGGGGGGTTGCACAATTGACGGGGATGGAGGATTGGATATCCAGAGCCCATGAGCCCACAGATGGCAACAGTGGAACTGATATCCCCACCCATAGGCAGTTGCCACTGTTCCTTCACTGCCCAGGACGGGGCTGTGCTGGGGGCTGTGTAGGTGGGGCAACAGGCATGCCCGTTAGTTGCGCCACCCATGCCTCGAGCTGGCGTAGGGGCTCAAGGACAGAATCCCGAATCTCCCTACGCACCACAGTCCGGACGCTACGGAGGGTGAGTGGTGGATCTCCTCCGCCACACTTGCAGAGGGGCGAGCCCCATCCCCTGCAGCGCTTCCACCCACAGGTGGCACAGGGCCACCGGAGGAGGGTCCGGACTCGGCACTAGTGCCAGGTGCACTCGCCAGCTGAGGTGGGAGAGGTGGGTCCGCTGGAACCCGCCTTCCCTGTCGTACTATGTTTTGCATTATGTCATGACAGTTTGGGTTAGTGACATATAATACCATTCACAATTAGTTGTAACAGCATGCATTAGTATTCCCATTAACCAAACACCCAGATATTCACACCATTGAACAGCGCAGCATAACACATGCATAATTTGAACAGAAATACACAGTCCAACAACATGCAGGGTTAATTGATGGCAACAGGCCATCAGGTGTGGATGTATGAACAGGGCAGATGCATCAACAGACATGCAAATATATATGACCCAACAGGACAAACGTCCAGGGGTGTTAATTGTGATTGCACATACCATTTTCACATGGAATGGGTTATATATAGTTATAGGGTGGGGTGAAGAAAGTAATATTAACACCTTCGAATAACAATACATATGCTGTACATTTCTAATAGCTACAGTTATATACACACTACTGTTCTAACTACAGTTTCCTATATGATAACTATTTCAACTTGGTGATAGGACTGTTAATGCAACATCAATATACATTTTATGGTTCTTCATACACATTCATATCTAGCTTTGTTCAGCTACATCAGGGCTACATTTGCTTTATATAGTTGTAGACAAGTGTGGATGTTTGGTATATCAGACAAACATCCTATCTGCATATTGCAGACTGAGAGCAACATATCCTGATTTTGGGATACACATTCCAGATGCAGCAACACTTTGAACAGATTTTGCTGTTTGGTTTGGAATATCACATGCATTTCATTCTGTCTTGACTGCAGTATACTTTATTCAGGGGTTATTACTACTGTATTGCTGGATTCATGGCACTTTCTCACACTCTCTCACTTGCTTTCATTTTACTATTCAGGATGGTACTTCTAGGCTTTATTGACATGTTTTAACAGTACTTATTACAATCCATTCCAGCAGTCTCACTTCTGTCATGTTTCAGTATGTCCACAGGGATATATTTCACACATGTGATTTCATCATCTTCTGCAGCTATACTTTTCAGCCTACTGCAGGTTGTGTACTATTTTCTTACAGGCAGGGCATTTTTATTTCAGAATATATGTCAGACAGTTTCATGTTTAGGTTAAACTTGCAGGCTGAAAACTCTTGTAATCAAGCAATACTTGCATACACTTTCACACTGTTACTTGCAGATTTTATTCCTTACTGACTACACTGCACTCTTTTGCTGACTGTCATACATTTATATTTTTTTACAGTTACTGGTAGTGGATTACTGACCTGCCTGGTGGCGCAACCGCACCAGCCTATCGCCATAGGCTCTGTGGTTCGCAGAACGGACACCTGCAGCTGTAATATAAATGAAGCAATATTGGAATACACATCTCCATAATATCAGCTAGTTTAATTTTTTACATACATAATTAAATGTTACTTACTCAGTGGTGGGACGTTGGGTGTTTGCCGGGCCTCCTGGATCCAAAGGTTCAGTTGGTCCTGCTTGTGTCTCTTCAGGTCCGCATGGTGGTGACGAACCTGCTCACCAGTCCTTGGAATCCCTGTGGCACTGGTGAGATCATGAGCCAACTGGTCCCACGCCTCAGCCCTGTATGCTCCCCAGAGGACCTGGCCCTGCATGAGTTTGGCCTCATGATTGTGGACTAGGAGCCAGGCCATGTACCTGGACTCCTCAACACCCCACCTCTGTGCTCGAAAACGACTACCCTCTCCTACTCCTGACATTCTGCCTGCAAGTCTGTTCTACAATCGTTTATGCT
>NC_056731.1:1130359307-1130536807 GCF_019279795.1 Protopterus annectens | reverse complement strand
TTTGCCTCCAAAAAATGGGGAAGCAAAATTTTGGGCCCCCCCTTCAAAAAGGCGGGGCCTAAAAAAAGGAAATTTTTTCCCCCATTTTTTTTTGAAAAATTAAATTCAAAAATGGGGGTTTAATACCTTATAAATTTTTAAAGGGCCCTTTTGGGAATTTCAGGGCTTTGGGGTCCCAAAACCCAGGGGGGGGCTTTTTTTCAAAAAATTTTTCCTTTTTAAAACTTGGGATTTTCCAGGGGAAAAAGATTAAAAGAAAAGGCAATCCCTAAGGAAACCTTTTTTGGGTAAGGGTTTAAATAACCGGGGATTTTTGAAAACCTTTTTAGTTAAAAAGTTTTCCCATAAAATTTAAAAAGATTTGGGGGGCAAATTAATGGCAAACCCACAGGGAATTTTTTTGGGGCCTTAACCAAAAACTGGTGACAGGGTTTAGTTGGAAAATTTTTTTTTGGAAATTATTTCCAAGAAAAAAGGAGGGTTAAAAAGGGCCAAATTTTAGAACCCCGAACCCCAAAAGGCAATTTTGAAAAATATCCCTTTTAAAGGGGCCCCAGAAAGGAAACTGGGTTGACCCGCCCCGTTTAAAAGCCAAAAATTTCAAAAATTTTTATACCCTTTTTTAAAACAAGGACCTAGCCTAAAAACCCAAAAAGGTTGGCAATCCAATGAAACACCCCGGAAAGAAATCAGGGGCCGGGGAACCCATTGTAGTGGTTCCTGTTTTAAATTGAAAAACCCCGTACTAAAGTAGTTTGGAAAAGTCCTTTAATTTCCCATTATAAAAGGGAATTTTCCCCTTAACAAAAAGGGTCAAAGTTCCCTTTTTCCCCAAATTTTATAAAAAAAATTCCCAAGCCCCTTCAATGGGAAATTTTTGAGACAACCCCTTTTTTTTCCCCGGAAAGGAAAAACCCCCGGGGTTTACCCAAAAATAAAAGGGTTCAAAAATTTGGTCCTATTGGGCTGAAAAACTCCCGGCTTTTTAGTCGCCCCCGCTCCGAATTTTATTTTTTCCAAACAACAAGGGCCTTTTAAACCCGGTTTTATTTATGTTTAAAAATCAAAAATTTAGGAAAAATTTTGGCCAAAACGGGGTCCCCTTTAAACCTACAACAAATTAAAAACTAAAAGGGAAAAAGATTCAAAACCCCAAAACCCTTTTGCGTGGGAACAAAACCCGAAATGTGAAACCCGGGGCCTTGGTTTTTAAGGGGAAATCCGACCAATTGGGGTGGGAACCAGAAATACCCCAAAAGGAATTTGTGACGCTGCAGAGGCACCCCAAAATAATGGGAAAAATTCCCCTTCAAATGGAAAGCTAAAAAACGTTTTGGGAAATAAATCCCCGGGGGCAAACCTTAAAAAAAGAACCAGAACCTATGAACCCTTTTTAAATTAATTTTTAATATAAAAAAGAAGTATGATTTTATTGTTATTTAAATATACAAATTTTTCAATATAAATAAAATATTATTTTTTTTTAAAGGTAAATATTAAAATTCTAATAAAATATTTATTAAAATTTAATTATTTTTTTCACCTTTCTTTAAAATTTTAATAAATATTAAATATACAAAACTTATATTTAAAAATTTTTAAATAAAATAAAATTAATTTATAATATTACTTTTAAAATTTAAATAAACCCCAAATATTTTATATATTTTAAAATATATTTATAAAATTAATTTTGTAAAATTAAACATTTGGGGGGAAATTGGGGTTTAATATTGTATTTAAAAATTATCCACAAAATTTTTAGTAAAGTAAGTTTATAGGTTATTTAATGGGATGAAAAACGCAGTTATTAATTTTAAAATAAAAAATATAGGTATAAATAAATTATTTTATTATATTAAATTAATGGGATAAGATTTTTTTTAAATTTAATGTATATAAAATATTATAGTTTACAAATTTTTTAAAATTGAATTTTTTTTTTGTAAAATATATAAATATTATATATGGATTATAATTTTATTATTTTATAAAAATAATATTTATAAAATTTAATTATAAAAAAAAATGTAAAAAATTAAATAATTAAAATGTAAATATTAAAATTAATAATATAAATTTAGATATTAAATAATTTGGGAATAATTTTAAAATATTTTTTTTATACAATAAAGGGGAAAATATGTAAACCCCAAAATTTTTATTTTAAAATTTTTTTTACACCTAAAAATTTCTAGCACCCTATTTATTTATAATAAACAAATATTTTTCTAAAAATTTTAAATACACCCAAATATTTTTTAACCAATTTCTTTTTAAAAAACCGGGGATTTCCTTAATTAAAACCAACAAGGGGGGCAAATAAAAAATAAATTATTTAACAAACCAACACACAAAAAAAAACAGTTCTTTTTTTTGGTTAAAGGGGGGGCCCCCCCGCGGACACCTCCAAAGGAAATTCCCCGGTGGAATTTACCGGTTTGGAAGGGTTTCCCGCCCGGCACCCAAAATTCCACAGAAAAAGGGACACAAAAAAAACCGGGTTTTAAATGGTCCCCTTTCCCCGATTTTTGGGTGAAAGGGGGCAAATTTAAAAATACGAAAGGGGATTTGTGGGCCCCCGAAAAAGGCAAACCCCCTGAATCAACCCAAAATTTTTGGGCCCCGAGGGGGAAACCCCAACATGGAACCCTGGGAATATATTTTTATATATATATATATATATATATATTATTAATAATTCTAAAAGGGTATAAATTAAAATTTAATTATATATATATATATATATATATATATATATATATATATATAAAATTATATAAAAATATATCCCACGCAAGGGTTTCGGTTTTATCCTGGTTGGGGTGGTTCTGGGGGTTTAGTCTTTTCCTTCCCCCTTTTCCCCCCCACCCCAAAAAAGGTGGTGGAAAAAGGCCCCCTAAAAACCCTTTGGGTATCAATGTTTGTTTTTTGTTGTGGGGGTGGGTGTTGTTGTTTCTGGTGTTCTCTGGAAGGTTGCTAAATTTTCCAATTTAACACCGGGAAATTTTACTGCCAGGGCATTCAGACGGATGGGGGACTGGGTGACTTAACCCAAAAACCAAAGGAAAAAGGGGTATATTTATACAACATTTATTATTATATATATTTATATTATTATTATTTTTATATTTTTCATAATTTTAGGGTATATAATTAATTTATATTTATGCACACAAAAATTACTACATTTTAAAAGTTGTTGAAGGGCATTTTACAGCTTCTAAAATTATTTTCATTAAAGGGGTTTTTCTTGACTTTTCTTTTGGTTTGGGTTATCAAACAAATTTAAAAGCTTTTAAATTTTCACAAAAAATTTTTCTTTTGGCAAACTGCCCTGGGTTTAAAACTTAATTTTAGTCCAAGGTACTTACAAAAACCCTTTTCATTTAAAACCTGAAGGGATTTAAAATTTTTGTTTAACCAGGTTCCTGTTAACCTTTTGATTGCTTTCCCCTTTTTCTGGCAATGGAAAATTTTTTGTGGTTTTTACCTTTGGAATGTGGAAAATGATTTTCTTGTTTAAATTTTTCAACCGGCATAATTTTTGATTTTTCTGTTCCCGGAATTTAGGCAATTTATTTTTTTGTTTTCCACTAGGCACAAATTTCCCATCTTTCATCATTTTTCATTTTGGGGATATTTTGGCAAAACCCTTGGGGGTTGGGGGTTACACCAAATAAAACCCCCTATATTGCAAAAGATTATATTTTTCTTTTTTAAAGGAACCCAAGTTTTGCATAAAAGGGAATATTTAAACCCATGTAAATAAGCCCCCCTTGGATAAGGGAACCCCCTGCTTCTCTTCCCCGAAACTTTTCCCGGGGGTTTTTAAAATTAAAATGAATTTAACTTTTCTCCAATTTTTCCCGGGGACAAAAAACTGGAAAAACCCAAAATTTATTTGGGGGGGCCCAAAAGCCCCAAAAAGGGCAAATTTTAAAATTTTTGTATAATTTTAAATTCTAGAATAAAATTGTTAATTAAAAATTTTTTTTTTATTTAAACCCCAAATTTTCATACATAACAACAAAATATGAAAAAATTTCCTAACTTTAAAAGGCCTACATTTTTAATTATTTATTTTAATACTTAACCCCTTTAAGAAAAAAAACCAACAATTAAAAATTAAACAAATTTTCCACCCACAAAAAACCCAACCTTTTTTTAAAACAAAAACAAACCAATTTAATTTTTAAAAAAATTTCAAAAAAATATAAAAATTTTAAATATATTATAAACCAAAAAAACCAAAAAAAATTTTTCTTCCTTTTTTTCAAAAAATAGAAACTGTTAAAAAGGGTATTTATGTTAGTTCCTTTACCAAAATTTCACCAAACCTTCCACAGAAGGCACACACTCACACCTAGGGCCAGTTTAGAGTGTCCAATCCACCTACAGCATGTCTTTGGGATGTGGGGGGAAACTGGAGCATCTAGAGGAAACTCACGCAACCACAGGGAGGATATGCAGCCTCCGCACAGAAGGCACCCCAGCTGAGGATTGAACCAGAGAACCTCTTGCTGAGAGGTGGCAACACTAAGCACTGCACCACCGTGGCTGCCCACATATATATATATATATATATATATATATATATATATAATATCATACAGTGATATATACACATATACATATATATATATATATATATATATATATATATATATATATATATATATATATATATATATATATCGCCTCACAGCAAGAGGTTCTCCGGTTTGATCCTCGGTTGGGGTGCCTTCTGTGTGGAGTCTGCATGTCCTCCCTGTAGTCCCGGTTTCCTCCCACATCCCAAAGACATGTTGTAGGTGGATTGGACACTCTAAACTGGCCCTAGGTGTGAGTGCGTATATGTGTGTGTGTGTGTGTGTGTGTGTGTGTGTGTGTGTGTGTGTGTGTGTGTGTGTGTGTCTGTGTGCCTTCTCTGGAAGGTTGGGCGCTGGGCTGCCAACTCAACACCGTAAAACTCCACTGCCAGTCATGTGCAGACAGATGATCCGCTGTGGTGACCCCTAACCGGGAAAAGCCAAAAGATGAAGAAGATATACATATATACATACATTACATATATATATATATATATATATATATATATATATATATATATATATATATATATATATATATATATATATATATATATATATATATATATATGCGCACACACACACAAATATATACATACATATAACAGTAGTGTAAGACACGGGCATCTTGCACAGCTTCTCAAACTTATTTTCAGTTAAAGTTTTTTGCTTGACTTACTCTGATTTGTGTTATCAAACAAACTCAATAGCTGTAAATGCACAACAAAATAAACTAGGCAAACTGCATGTTTAAAACTTCCAATTTTTAGTCCAAGTACTGACAGACCCTCTCCTACATTCATCCTGAAGCACTATTATTGTAATCCAGGTGCTGTTAACTAGCCACTCTTGCTTCTCCACTGTCTGCAATGGAAAAATATGTGTTTTACCTTGAATGCTGGAAAATGTATTGTACTTGTTTAAATGCAACACAGAACATAATTATGATTTTCTGTTCCTGAATTTAGGTCAATGATATTTTTCCCGCTTTCCACTGAGGCACAAATGCCCATCTGCATGACATTTTCTCACTTATGTCGTATATGTAGCTACACCCTTGGCTTGTTACACCAAAGTACAACACAGTATAGTATTAGCAATGCATCTATATACTGATGGAATAAAACCCACAGCTTTCTGCATCAAAAGCAAGTATTTAACCTGTTATGCTATTAATAATGCAAGAAGCCTCTGCATAAGCAACACTAGACTTCTCTTCCCCTGAAGCTATCAGCTCCTTGTAAAATCCACTCGACACTCAACTGTATCTCTCAACTTTGCAGCACAAGAAATCTGGAAAAAGCCAAAATTTATTTGGAGGGGGGGCAAAAGCCCTAAAAGCAGGGACACATTTTAAACATTGGTTGTATAATTTTGGAAGGTTGCTAGAATAAAATGTGTTACCTCCATGCGTTTCATTGCCTAGTCTTGAACCCAAGGACGCTGTGCACTACAGTCAGAGCAACAGACCACTATGCCAAATCAGCAGTTTCCTGAACTTAAATGGCTATCATTTAGTGAATTCAGTTCTCACTTCTTACCATAGCTCTCAACCTCTTAGCACAAAAAACCTAGACAATGCCAATAATGGGGAATACAGAATTCCGTTCTCACTTCTCACTATAGCTCTCAACCTGTTAGCACAAAAAATGGACAAAGCCAATAATAGGGGAATACATTACAGCCTAAAAATATAGGGACAAATTTTAAATACTGACCTTATAAACTTAGAAAATTGCTAGAATAAAAGATTTTGTCTTACCATTTATTTTCAGAAGAATATGAAGTCTGAAATTCAAATGCCTGTCATTTACTGAATTCAGTCCTTTACTGACTTGTCACAAAAGACATAAAAAACACAGATTTAATGAGGAACAGAACAAATATGAGGCATAAATATGGACAATTTTTGGGTGGGTAGGGACTTTACACTCTTGTCACTTGCATCAAAGGTGCAAGGTTTGAGACTGAGTACCTCCTTTAGCCACCAGGCATATTCACTGGGGGCATTTTACACACACACATACACACACACACCTACACCTATTGTCTATGGATAGGAGGTGTACAATATTTCATTTGGAAACTGAAAAGGTGCTAAGGTTACAGTTATCTGTTTGTGGCCTACTACCAAAAGACACATTAAATGAAATCATAAACAGCTAAGAGAATGCCAATCCCTCTCTCAATCTCATTATAACTCAGGAACTACTTTAATTGTTGAAAGCCAGGGATGAAGCAGTGAGAGCATGGGTGAAATAAAAAAAAATCAGAGACATTCTTTTATCGTATATACATATTCTCTCATTTCATCCCACTAATGATAAGTCATTTGAAATGCATGCTCTTCTGCAATTCCATGTTCAAGTTCAAACACTGCATAGACAAGGATAAAACACAGACTAAAGTGAGGTGTTTGCTGCTACAAGGACTGTACCATAAAGGACAAAACCAACAAGGAAATCTACCCAAACTCAACTGTTTGCCAATATGCAAAAAAAAAAAAAAAAAGACATTTTCACTGAGCCTGCATTTTGCAGAGGAATGTCTCTTAAAAGAAGGAAGATATCGCTACAAACGTGCCTGAAAGTGCAAGTAAAGTAAAACACCTAAATAATGGCTACCCAATTACAACCTAAACTGCAGTTGACAGTGACCCAATATTGAACCCAGCAGCCGGATCAGCAATATCCCACTTACTCACATATAGTCCAGAGTACTAGAAGCAACAGTCTCACTTCCTACAGGGATAACCACTTAATAATTGTATACTACACAAGACACACACACACACACACACACACACACACACACACACACACACACACACACACACACACACACACACACACACACACACACACACACACACACACACACACACACACACACACACACACACACACACACTCTCTCCCTACCTCTGCTGCAGCATATGAAAACAGCTCTTCCATTCCTCCGTCGGCAGCTCGCACACCCCCTTCCTTCTCATCGGCAGTAGTGCAGCATAGATCAGCCTCACATCTCCATCCCAGTCTGCATCTCAAGCTCATATATATCCACCACCACAGTGATTCCAGACTTGCATCACATCTAAACATTCGGAAAGCTCATATATGCACCACTACAGTTGTTCACACTAAACATTTGGAAATGGATGCATGTTGAGCAGCCAGAAATAGATGCACATTGAGCCTTTGAGCTCAATTCTGACAGGCTGGCAGCCGTCTCACGGAGCTGACGTTATCACATGTGTGATGACGTCAGCTCAAAAAAGCCAGGATTAGTTTTTAAAATAAAAGTGTTGGGAAATCAGGAATCAAGGGGTGCCACTCGGGAATCATGGCACTCCATTATTTAGACCCCCCAAACTCTGTTTTCACCAAGTAATTTGGTACAGTTTGGAGGCATGTACTGCATAGTGTGGAGATCTGTCTCTCCAGCAAGTTCTGTTTATGTCACAGGGAGGTTCAGATCCTTGGATATGGTGCTGTCCCCCCTCCACATGTGCAACAGATCCAGCAAGCCTAGGTCTGAGGACGCCCTGTAAGCCAGGCAAAGATCCCCTGTCAGCAGCTTGTAGAAGACTGAATGCAAAGAAAGAGCCTTTAGGTGATCAGTGTACGACAGGCTATTCATACCCTGAATTCACCTTATGAGAAACCTTTGTGGGTGTTCCAACTGTTATGTGTCTCTTTAAAGTGTATTCACTTACAGGCCTGATAACTGAATTGAGTGGGACCTGGACACCGTACCCTTACTGTAAGTTGGGTGACATAGATTGATTTCCTTATTATTTTAGCTACATGTTTGGGAAAGGCCAGGTTGCTGTTTACATATGTTAAATTACAAAATAGCCAGCAGAAAAGGTGGAATTCAAAAGATTTAATGGAGAAATTGCATAACTAGGTAGAGGGTAGTAAGCCCAACTACCTGTCTCAAATTGGTTTTGGCTGTAATAGCCTTCTTCAGTGAGTTACATAGACCAACAGTAATCATTTTCATATATATATATATATATATATATATATATATATATAGTAACACAAAGACAGTTCATTGGTGCATTAAAATTGGTCATTAAGCCCAGGTGGGAACAAAGCCCCTAATTTAATAATCCATTTACATTCCTTAAAGTTTAGTAAATCATGCCATCCTGATTTATCCCTACATTTTCCTACAATGCAATCAATAACAGTAAAATAAAAAGATGCGGAATTATGTTTACATACATGTTTATACAGAGCATTGTTAGGACGCTTATTCCTAATGTCACTAAGATGCTCCCCAATCCTGAGACGAAAAGGCCTGGAAGTTTGTCCCACATAGAATGAGGAGCATGTACATGTGACAAAATAGATGACCCACTCTGTACTACAGTTAGCCCAGAAGTTGATGTTGAAAACTTCTGAAGTATTACGACTACTAAATTCCCTCGTATGTTGGACCTTGTTGCAATAAGTACAGTGGCCACATGGTATGCAACCCAACACTGGGCCACCTCTGAGTGTATGTTGAGTGGGGACAATAGGACTAAGTCCCACCCTCTTGTAATGGCTAAAAAGGGATCCCAATATACATCCTCTTCTAAATGAAAAAGAGCATTTGTCACCCAAAAAAGGGTGTAATCTCTCCTCAGCCATAAGAATGTTCCAATGTCTATTAATGATATTCATAAACCCATGCGTATTGCGTCCATATGTGGTCACCAGATGAATCAGAGGATTAGATTAATCTTTTTGTTTGTCCTTGTATTGTAACAAGTCATTTCTATCTTGATTGTAAGCCCAATGACAAGCAGTACTGACAGTACCAGAAGGGTAACCCCTCTCATGGAACCTGTGTATTAAATCATCCCTGGTATTTTCAAATGTTTGCTGGCTTGAACAGATCCTTTTGACTCTGAGGAATTGTGATTTAGGGATAGTCTGGATGATATGTTGGGGGTGAAAGCTAGTAGCATGTAAAAGTGAGTTATATTCGGGGAATTTCCTGAAAACCCAAGTGGCTAGGGTATCATCAGGATTCCTGCTAACCTCAACATCAAGGAAAACAATCCTCGATTTATTGAAATTTAATTTAAACTCAATTCCCCATACATTGTCATTGAGATAGCCAATAAATTCCTGTAATTAAGTTTCATCCAACTTCCACACCACCCAACAATCATCCAGATATCGCCTCCAAATGTCTAATTCATCAATGTATAAATTATGACTAGAGTCATAAATGATAACCTCCTCAATGTAAGCCATAAAAAGGTCCACATAAATGGGTGTGAAAGAAGCACCCATTGCTGTACCTTTGACCTGCCAAAAACATTGGTCCCGGAAGTAGAACACGTTACTGGTAAGAACATATTCAGCCAGGCTACTAAAAAAAGTATTAAAGCCTGGTTGTTATAAACCAGATCTTCCCAACCAATAATCCAAAGCCTGCAAACCTGCCCAGTGTGGAATGTTCGTGTAGAGAGAGGTTACATCCAAGGTACATAACAGCCAATGGGGCTACAATTGCATGTCAGAAATAATATCCAATAATTGGGTAGTGTCCTGAATTCTGGCTGGTATCATGGGTAGTAGTGGTTTGAGATAGTGTGTCAAATATTCAGAAAGTGGTTCCAATATGGACCCCCACCCTGATACTATTGGTCTTCCAGGGGGACATCTAGCATCCTTATTTGTTTTGGGTAAAAGGTAAAAATACTGTTTTCACGGAGATGAAACTAGCAACTGATGTCTAACTGACTCAGTAATGATGCCCTCTTCCTGAGCCTGTATCAGAAAAGAGTCAATTTTTGTCTTGAAATGAATAGTTGGGTCCAATGTCATAGCCATATAATACTTGTTATCACCCAATTGTCTTGCTGCTTCTTCATTATAATTGACACAATCCTGAATCACTAGCGCCCCACCTTTATCTGCTTGTACAATAAGAATTTCTTTATTGTTCTTAAGGTTCTCTATACATTGTACCTCTTCTTTGGAAAGGTTGTTGTAGGATACCTGAAAATCCCTGAGGTTACAATGTAGATCCTTCAGGACATTAGCCTGAAAAGTGGATACTAAATGTGACATAGTTGGAGTAAAAATAGATCTTTTGAATATAAACTCTGGAACTTCCTGAATCGTGTCATTTTCAAAAAACAATTTTAAATTGAGTAAACAGCAGAAATTGACCACATCCTGTGCTAAAGTGTATTCTGGAACAAAAAAGCTGGGGACAAAATTAAGCCCTTTATTAAGAACTTTAATTTGTAAATCAGAAAGGTGTACAGATGAGATATTATGTACATTCATACAATTTGTTAGTGTTCTATCATCAGTTGTAACAGACCTTCCAAACCCTCCACAGGTTTGGCGTTTTTTATGCTTCCTCCCCCCTCGTCTGTACCTGAACCCAAGGGGTGTGACAAACTCCTTATTTTGGGATCAGGTGAGGCATCTGTGTGATTGCCCTCCCCTTCAGTATTGGAGGACATCTCATCCCCAGATGTGTAACTCAATGACTCCGAGCTACGTTTCAAAATAGATTTAGGTCTTTTTCTCTTGGGGGCTAAAGGCATGTTGTTCGGAAGCCTAAAAGTGACATTCCTAGGCATATCAAATGGTTTGCCTCTTTCATAGTTCCCTATATCCCTTTGGAACTTTTTCAATTTTTTTATCCTTTAAAATCTGTTCTAGCTTAAGTAATTCTGTTGTTAACTGATTCACCCAAGAAGTGAAAGCCCCACTACATTCAAATTTGTTAACCTCCATACAAAGTGTTTCTACCTCCTGAATCCCTTGTTTGACAGCCCGTTCATAAAAGCCAGCTAGTGCATCCACAAAGCCCAAGGATGCTGATTGTTGAATCTGTGTCCACTCATCTGTTAATTGTTCATCAATATTATGTACCAAGGGCTGCACCTTCACCCTCAAACCCCATGGTGTAATCTTTTTGAACTGGTAAGCCTTGAACAGGCGTAAATGCCAAACATTGGCCCAAAGACCCTTCATACTTTTACCCAACTTAAAGAACATAGATTCACATTGTTTATCCGGGTCTTGGGTCACCCCCGAAGAATGATTATCTGCATCAGATAAACCTAAGCCAAAAATGGCCAAATCATTCATATCAGAGGCTAAGCCTTTCACAAGTAGAGTCAAAGCCATGTTGCAAAAAATTGTGTAAAAAATCATCAAATGAATAATATTAATGAATTGATCAATTTTGCAGACAGCAAGAATAAGACTAAAAATACCCTATCCAAAATCAACCTTTTAGACAGATAAGTATCCACATAAAAGGAGCTAAGACATGAAAATGGGTTCAATATATTTATGTTATTTCAAACTTTAGATAAAATAAAAAAAGGTAAATTGTTCATATTGGTGAATATTACATACAAACGTAGAACCAAAAATAAAGAGCCTAATCAATGTAAGCCAACAAGGATACAATAGCCAGCCCTTGTGATATAACCTGAATAAAACTAAGAAATCACAATGCTGCATGTCCCATAGGTGCAAAATTGAACCGCGACCAAAGCCACCATAAAGGTGGATATTAGAATGACATGAAATATCAACCCCTACTCATATGATGTCTAAAGGAACCAAAAGTAGGGGATACCAATACACAAATATCAATGATACAATAGCTGGCCCCTGTGGTCACATAGGAATAATCAAACGTCCTTTACCAAAAAACCACAATGCTGCGTATCATTGTAAACAAAAATAAATTAGCACCAAGTTGGCCCAATACAGGTGGTTCAGAATATCCACTCACTATCACAACCACATATAAATAACAAAAACATATTCATATAATGGACCCCATGATCATGTCAATGTTAAATCGGCCCATAAACATATATATAACCCCAATTATATTGTCTGTATAAGTTGCTGTAGGCAAAATGACAATCCTTATAAACATTCGCCAAATAGGGGAATGTAATTATTATATATAATGTATACTGCAACAAGGCAGACCCCAAAAGCCCATATAACACCCTCTTGAAACCTGCATATGGCTATATATTGTAACAATAGAAAGATAAAAGAGACCTAGCCCCCAAGAGAAAAATGACCCAAATCAGTCCCTAATATAAGACCATTCAAGATGGAGCCTAGTATAAAAGGCAATAGTGTTAAACAAAATAATGACAGTATACAGCATCTCATTGAATAATGGAAGGTGAAATATCTATGATTCAACCAACTAGATGCAATTTGTAAATACAACAAGGTTAAATGTCCACACATTAACCCTAAACCAGTAGGCTAACATAATGCATGAGCATTAAACTCTAAGCTAAGGTTCCAGCAAGAGGTAGAATGCATATGAATTCTTAACCAAACAACAGTTTTAATATATTACATAATGTATGAAACCATAATATGTACCTATATTGGGGAGCATCTTAGTGACATTAGGAATAAGCGTCCTAACAATGCTCTGTAAAAACATGTATGTAAACATAACATAATTCCGCATCTTTTTATTTTACTGTTATTGATTGCTTTGTAGGAAAATGTAGGGATAAATCAGGATGGCATGATTTACTAAACTTTAAGGAATGTAAATGGATTATTAAATTAGGGGCTTTGTTCCCACCTGGGCTTAATGACCAATTTTAATGCACCAATGAACTGTCTTTGTGTTACTATATATATATATATATATATATATATATATATATATATATATATATATATACAGATATATATATATATATATATATATATATATATACATACATATATGAATGATTACTATTGGTTTATGTTAACTCACTGAAGAAGGCTATTACAGCAGAAACCGGTTTGAGACAGGTAGTTGGGCTTACTACCCTCTACCTAGTTATGTGATTTCTACATTAAATCTTTTGAATTCCACCTTTTCTGCTGGCTATTTTGTAATTTGATGTGCTGACTTCACAGCCGTGCAGTTGCCATATGTGCACCATGCTGCTTCCTGTTTACATATTTTCCCAGATCTCTTACTGCTGAATCAACTCTTAGGAGTGTTTTAGCGATGGAATAATTAACTTGTGTTGATAGTTTCCCAAAGAGCATTATAATGCATTTTTTTTTAGTTTTAGGACATGGCTTTGGCACTAGTCATTTGTCTGTGTTAAACCCACTTGCAAGATGTTTATGTCATCTGCATACTTGATGAGCCAGAGGCCTTAAACGTTAGCCTTGACATCCGAGAAATAGATGTCAAACAGCAGCAGGCCCAGGACGGAGTGCTTGGGTACTCCATTCATGACTGGTCTCTTTGTGGAGGTGGTTTCACAGATTCTGACTTTTTGTGCCGTGTCTGTGAGCCAGCCAACTAAACAGCAAATTATGTAAGGTTTTATGCCTAGCTCAGAGAGCTTGTCAACAATGCCTGAGTGGAGTCCTGTATCAAATGCTTTAGCCAGGTCAATATATGCAGTATGGATCCCCTTTGTTATTTGTAATATATTTAGAACCACTGGGAAAGAAAATAAGAGACTCAGAAATTCAAAGATATAATTGGTATGGTAGTTAAGAAATGCTGTCTCTGGTTCATATCTTTTAAGGGTATACAATTAATGAAGCTAAAACAAAGGCAGTAGCTGTTAATTATGTACCCACACATGAATTGGTTTAGCAATATCCATATTTATGGGGATATGATAAAATGAAGTACTTAGAAGTATGGATTAAAAAATATTCTGGTATGGCAGCTATGGATATGTGGGAAGAGACTAAAAAAGATAATACAAAAACTAAGAAATTGGAAGCTCAGTTATATGGGTATGGATAGCAAGATACAAGCAGATAACATGTTTCATTTCCTTTGGTGTTATATATGGGTCATGCATATTTTTATCAAAGAGAGAAGTCGTGGATAGCAATTGATAAAGAGCTGAAGAATTCTGTCTGGGAGGGGAAGATGGCAAGAGTCAAGTAGGATAAGCTCATTCTTTCAATTGAACAAGATAGTTTGGAATTATCCAATTTGAAGGAGTATTTCAGAGCTACACAGTTAAGGCTCCTGTACATAGCACAAGCCGAAACCTATAATTCAGAGTGGAAAGGGAAGATGATGAAAACAGGAGAAGCTCAAGAAAAAAAGGAGAGAGTAAGATTTTGGATGCAGAGCCTTAAGGAAAATAACAATAACCATACAAAATATTATATTCATAAAGTAGCAGAAAGGATTCTAAGAACTAAACCAACATGGGACTGGAGAAAAGAGATTCTGCTGATAGGGATGACCACAATTAGGGATACAGACAATAAGCAAGAGGGGGCTAGAAGTTATTGGAGAAAACTATCAAAGGAACCAAGGTATGGGGAGCAAATAATTAGTAAGGGAAGGTAATAGAATGAGAAGAGGCCAAGAATTTATTTGGACTGCATGTTAGAGATTGCCTTCCCTATCAAGGATTGATATAGGAGTATAAGCAAATAGAAAGAAATAGGGGGATCCTAAGAGAAAGACCAGTACTGGTAGAGTTTTTAGTAGACTCTAAAACAGAAGCTGCTGTTAAAAAAGAAATAATTAGTAGAGCATACAAAATATTGCATGGTAATTGTAAGAATCAATCAGAGGAGGTTAGAAAGGATTGGGAAGAGAAATTGGATAAGCAATTCATGAAGAAACAAAGAGGGATATATGTATGCCTCCCAAATATTCAACAAAGTCTAGAAGATTTAGGATCTTTGTTTGGAAGTGTTTACACAGGTATTTTTTATACTCCAAGTAAACTCCAATTTTTTTTTTCCTCAGGTAGATAGCAAATATTAGAGGTGTGATGGGGAAGAAAGAGGTAATAGGGAACATATTTTCTGGGAATGTAATGAGTTAGCAGACTTTAAAGATTCCTTGCAGATCGCTCTGTCAGTGATACTGGATGAGCAAATTGGAGTAACTAAGGAAATTATTTTTTAGAGCTATGATACAGATTTGGAATTGCCTAAACATAGCGAGGCCTTGCTGAGTCTTATTATGGTGCCTGTAAAAAAAAAAAAAAACAGTTACTACAAAATGGAAATCAAAGTCTAAACCAGTTTTACTGGAAGTAGTGAATATAGTAACAGTGATAAAACTACTAGAATTAGGATCTTTAGAAAAGGATGGGAGCAAATTACACAGGAAAAACTGGGAACGGTGGGAACAAAACATGCAGGGGAGGAATGAGGTTTAAAAGAAGACAGGATTTGAATGAGCTATGTAAAGTTTTAATGACTGGCTAGATTATAAATGATGTATAATGTTTGCAAATAAAATTATGTCAATATGGTTTGTGATGTATAATGTTTGCAACTAAAATTATGTCAATATTGTTTGTTTTCATTTATATAAATGTATGATTGACTATATCATACATGATAATTTAATAAAGCTAGTTCTTATTTTAAAAAAAAAGATATTCACTATGCACTGTTTTACCCTCATCCATTGCCTTGGTGACCTTCTCAAAGTGAACTTTCCCTTAACAAAGCCAGATTAGGATGGGTCTAGTGTCTGTAGTTTACCAATGTCCTTGTTTATCATTTCCATGATAATTTGTTCCATGGCTTTGCATGTTGGGGTTGTTAGACTGATGAGTCCATAGTACCCCGGGTCAGCTGATGGTCTATTGTTATGGAGGGGAATGACTGCTGTGGTCATCCATTCACTTGGAAGTAGCCTATTTCAAAGCTGTAGATGAAGAGTGTCTCTAGTGCTCCTTATAGATCATGGTTTAGGCTGTTCAGGAGGCAAGCAGGGAATTTATCAGGATCCATGGAAGTGGTGCTTTTTACTTTAGGGAGTGCTGCCAGCACTTGGTCCATGTTGATAGCTGAGAGAAGTATGTTGGAGGGATTTTACCTAGTGGAGCTGGGAGGAGTGAGGGTGAAGTCTGATTTGAGTTTATCAACCAGGTTTTGTATGCACCTTGATCTGTGTAGGTGGTACTGTTTACCACCAGTTCAGCACACTGTTGTGTGTTACCTCTAAAGTTCCAGACATAGCTGAAGAAGGTACTCTGATTTTCCTTAGCCTGTGAGGCTATCCTGATCTCATAGTTGGCCTTGTTGAACTTAATTTGACCTTTTAGTTTCTTGTTTAATTGTATAAGAGGGCACTTGTTTTTAAGGGAGCTGCTTTTCCTGATTTTGGCCATGAGTTTTCTTTTATTATGTACACCCTGTTTAGGTGAGGATTCCATCAGTGGGGTTTCTTTTGGGTTTATTTCTGGTAGGTGTGGAAGCCTCTAGGTAGCCATTCGTATGTTTGTATAGTGACTCAGTGAATAATTCTGTGGTCTTGGAGCTCAGGGGTGATTGAAGTTTGACAAACTGTCACTTAATAGAACATAGTTTGCCTTTGAATAGTATCCTAACTGTTACTGGTTTAGCTGGATTTCCTGGTTGACGTTTTCTTCAAATAAGACAGCTTTGTGATCAGACCTCACTAGTAAAGACATGACAGGGTGGGGGGACAGCACTCTCCTATGTTGGTGGGTGTGACGCTCCCACTCTGGGCCAGTAATCAAGGAGCCCGAATCCTTACCACTAACACTGAAGAAGGATGCTCACTTGGAACAAAAATGGATACACCCACTATTTCCAGATGCAGCTCTTTGCATTAAACACAATTTCCCTTAAGAGCACACACTCAGTCCAGGGGCTGGTTTTCCCCTCTCTCTCCAGATTCCCAATAAGACTCCCCACTGACACAGCTATAGAGTGAAGTCTTCAGCTGAGTGTCCAAGTCAAGTCCTCCACACGTATCTCTGTGAAACCAGTGCTTCATGTCCCTACTCCAAGGAGTTGACTCACGCACACACACACACACACACACACACACACACACACACACACACACACACACACACACGCACACGCACACGCACGCACACACACACACACACACACACACACACACACACACACACACACACACACACACACACACACATGCACACACGCACATGCTCACACACCTGGAAAAGGCTGTCACAGATTTACTAGCTATACCCCTTCTGCCCAGACTATAAGGTAAGTACACTGCCACAAGACACTCCAAAGCCAGCTACTCTAAGGCTTTTACAAGGATACCTAATTATGCTGAGTGAAATTAATATTAATACAAATAACAGTGTGTGACCAATGCAGCAAAGCTTTCAGGAGTGGTCACTGTGTCACCAAACAGATGTAAGTCCTCTCAAAATTTAAAATATTCTCTAAAGGACCAGCCATAATGAAAAGTTTAAATATATTTAATTATAAATAATAAAAGAACATGAACATAATAAATATCTATTTACAATAAACACCAGAGTTTTAATCACAGGAATTATTAAAATAACACAGATGAATAGATTCACACAGATACAGAAAAACAGTAACTAACTAATTTCACTGTATTTTCCTGACATATTTAAAGAATTACTATTCCCTGGTTCACTTACTACAGCAAGCCAAGATGAAGTAGGTGAAGGGTTTTTCATTGTTAGGTTCCAAAAACAGAGTGCTCTGAGACTTCAGTTTCACCTAGTATTAAAATGTCATTTTAGTGATTGACTGCAGAACTATGTCACATACATCTGGTCATCTGACTTCTGGTTCCCATGCTACCCCCTTAGCTAGAAGCTGCCATGATTTAGCACATATGTGTTACAAAACATATCTCAAGCTTTGCTAAACGTTATTACAGCATCTGGAAGCTGTAAAACTTTTTAAACACTTTTTTTTCTTCCTACAGTGACTAACAAACCATGCTTCTTACACACATTGTGTCTCTGGCTTCATTCAAAACTGTGCGATAACATCTTTATGGCCTAGGCCCAATAATTTAATTTCAGAACATTTTTCAAAGTCAGGTGGATTGAGATTAACCTCTTCTCCTCCAGTATCCTCTGTTAAAACATATACATTTAATCACTTACAATACAGTCAGGACCTACTGTTGGTACATTTTTTAACCCAATCAACTTTATAAATACATTTTCAATATAAGCAGTTGTACAAATCAGTTTGATATACAAATGACATGCAATTATTTACAAAATTCCAACTAGCTGTACTGGCATATGTAACACATCCACTCCCCTACTTCTCCTGGCATAGCTGGAAATACCTCACATTGTGACAGTGAATACCAGATCCAATATGTCTGATCCTCTGGGTGAAGTGTGCAGTATCTTTTTCAGGATGTTTGTGTTAATATAGTCCAGGAAGCATTTTTTCTGTGAGTTCAGGCAGTGAACATTTCCCAGTCTATAAAGGAGTAGTTAAAGTCACCCATGAGTAGGGTGTTTGGTTGGATGGTGAGTGTCTCTAGTAGGTTTAGGTAAGAGTCACGAGACTCTAGTGTCATGGCATAGATGGTGACCTGTAGCTAGCCATGATATGGTGAGGGACTTTACCTATGTTGGCTTGCATATGGATGAGCTCCATGGCATCATCCTGTTTATCCAATCTGGAGGTATGTATTTTGCTAACATAGACCAAAAACACCTCCACCTCTGGCTGCAGTCTGTGCTGTTGTTGGTCTAAATGTTTGGAATGCACAAGGTACTTTCTATAGCTTTAAAGCAAGTCTCGGTCATGACACAAATGTCTATATTTTCCAGACTGAGGATGGTTTGAAGGGTGTAGAATTTTTTGGTTAGGCTCTGAGCATTGAGCAGTAACACCTTATATTTGCTTGTAGACTTGTTCACTATATGGTGTGTCTTTTTAGCATTGCCTAAAAAGTCTCTAAAGGGGTGGATACAGTTTTATCCAATATTGGAAAGCTGGCAACAGAGACATTTGGAAATTGCATACCCATGTACCCATGTTCTCTGGTCCTGTAATAGGTTGGCTGTTTAGGATTAAGGATTAGGTTTTAACAAGGGTCTCCTAGGGAAGTTTCTGGGATTAAGGACAGGATATTATATAATGTTAGAATATGGTAGTGCTAGTCTATGCACAAGCTAGCTGTTCTAAGCTTATTTCTACACAATGCTGCAATGTTTCAGATCTAATCCTAACTTTGTCGGTAAATTATGCTGTCTAGGTGTGTGCTACTATATAGGGCACTACTAACCACTGTGATCTGGTGGACAGGTCCACACAGTGAAGAAAAGCTTGAAAACTGACTCCTACGGCCTCTAGCCAATAAATAACCATGCTTTGAACTTCCTGCAGTGCTTCCTACCTCAATAGAGATCGGATATACACCTTCTGACACAAGATATCTGACCCTGGAATTTGTTAATGTAAAAGCATAGCAAAAGCTGCTCTCAAAATGCAGATTAAACAACAAGCAATTATCAGTACTTCCCAACTCAGAGAGGCAAGGTAGACACCTTCTGCCACAAGATGTCTGACCCTGGAATCTGGTAATGTAAAAGAACACCAAAAGCAGCTCCCAAGTGCAAATTAAACAGCAAACAACTGCATCCCTGGCTAATTCACCCTTCTTCCAATAGATTTTGAGGCACACAGACTTGAAAAGCCAAGAAACAGAGAAATGACTATTTTTTCCACAAAATTAAATAAATGCCTAGAAAATGTTCAAAAAAATGTAGTGGTCACTGTTTAAAGCAAGTGCTCTGGATGCAGTTAAAACACTGGAAAAGCGTTCCAGAGTTTTCTGTAAATTATTCACAAAAACATAACATATGCAATGTAACTTATGATGGGGGATGGGGATACACCCCCATATTACCATGGTCATTTATTACTACACTTGTTATGAATTCCAAATAAGGGGAGTTGGTGTGGCAACCCCCATTTATATGATAAATTCAATTGAAATTAAAATTGAAAGCATGACAAGCTAACATAGCACATGCAAGATAGCTTATAGGGGGCAGCAACTCCTTCTCATATATGACAAACATATTATAAAAATCAGTAAAAGATAAGGGTTATGTGGCTGGCAGCCCCCCCCCCCCCCCCCATGGTAATTTAAAGCCAAGACAAACTATTTTTTCACTTGAAAAGGGTCAATAGAATGATTTGAGTCTGACAGCTTTGGCCATTTCAGCTGTGAGGCAGCAAGGGTGCTTCTGTACCCAGTGGTTTTTGAATCTTTTTTTTTTTTTTGTGGTGGTCGTAGAATCTCACAGAAGCCATCATAGTTCTGGAGTGATCCCACTCTTTCAACCTATTCTGGTCATGTAATGTTATAACATCTCCTCATTTATAATAATGCAATGATAGCCAGGGCTGGTCTTGGATTAAATGAAGACCAAACCAATGGTCTGCATGGTGCATTCCCACCCCACCTAGTGGTCTTCCTGTTTTACCACCATCCTGGCTTCCACAATCCCTATACCATACAGATTATTTTTCTCTTGTTTTCTCAGCCTTTGTCTTAAGCTTTAGCTTTTTCTTAGTCCTTTAAATGCACCCTACTGGCAAAGACTGCACTGTAATAACAATAGAACAAGTACTTGAATTAAACTGGTGGTCTGGGGCCCTCAGAGGTCATTAGGTTTTAGATGGATAGAGGTGCTTTTTAAAACATTTTTTCCAACTTTTTGATCAGTCCATTGCCTGGAGAAAAATCAGGACTAAATCAAGAAATTCAGTCTTATTTTTTCCATGCAAGGAAAAATGAACCGTGTCCAAGGCTAAATGTTCAAAGCTGACAAAATAGTAGATCTGAAGTAGGATATTCATTTGTCTGCAACCTGTGGGTTATGGATCCGATATCGGATCCGAACCGGCATGGTTTTCCAGCTATGGATCCAAGCTCTCAGCTCCTCCCCTCACCCATAATGCCCTGCTCTACCCTCATGACCTCAGATCTCGTTTGCCGCGCTGGTGACTGGATTTGGGTACATAGCTCTCAGCTAAGTGAACTCTTTTTCTTGTAAAAAAAACAGAGAATTTTTTGGTTTTTGACTGAATTTGTGTGAAAGTTTAGGTTTCCCTTTATTATAGTGTATTTTGAGTTTATTTTAAGTTAAAGTAAGTAATTTTTATTCCCTCACCTCGCTGTTGCGTAGAGTGTGTGTGTAGGCCTGTGTGTCTTTTTGTTTTAAGTTACTTTCTGTAACTTTTGCTGGATTATAGATTATGGCTGACCAGCCTAAATCTATATTTTGAATGCCCGCGTGTGGCCACAACCTCTCTCCGGCTGATGGCCACACTCGGTGCGTTAACTGTCTTGGGGTTGAACACCTCACATCTGGTTGTTCCATTTGTGCAGGGTTCAACCCCAGGGCACTGAGGGAGCGGAGGTCCAAGCTGGTCTTGGCGGGTCTTTTACCGCCAGACTCGGCTCCCGCCTCCGCTCCTTCGGGACTCCGGCGGCAGCAGTTGTTCCGCCATTGGCACCCCCTCCTGCTCCTGGGACGCAAACTCCCGCTTCTGGAGAGCAGAGGGATGCTGCTAAAAAGGACCGGAGGGAGAAGCACCACAAGCGGCGGGCCGAGACCTCTGTTTCGGCCCCGCCAGCCAAGCGGGCTTCTCCCCCGGCTCCGTTGTCGGTTAGGTCTCCTCCTTCTCGGCTCCGGTCCCTGTGTGCTTTTCACCGGGTCCTGAGGAGGAGGAGACCCGATCTCCGTCGAGGCTATCGAGGAGGCACTCCAGGCCTACCTCGGTAGCCTCTTCGAGATCTACCCATAGCCTTTCTGATGCTGATCTGGACCGGATGATGAGAAGGTTCATCCAGGCCCAGATGCAGATGGGAGTGCTCTTGCCTCCCTCCGGGGAGCTCAACACCCTTTTAAGCCTATTGCTCCTTCTCCGACCCGCTATCTGGGTTCGGAGCAGCTGGAGCCGAGCAGCCGAGCCGGGGAACGTCGCAGCCGATAGTACCTGGTACTTCGGACCCAACCCTGCCCTCGAGTTCGTCGGACCCGATCTCTCGGGGCCTGGACCCGAGCTTCGGATCCGGGGGGATCAGTGCTCCTTGGGCGCCGTCTGTGTCGGAGCGCACTGTCCCTTCGGATCCGAGTGCCGGCGCCGGCTCCGATCCACTCTTCGGGTCCGCAGGTGAGCCGATTGTCGGATCCTTTGGTCGAGGTCGGCTCCCCTTCGGCTTTTGATGTAGTGGAGAGGGCTCTGTTGAGGGTCTCCGGACCCCCGGCACTTGCTTCGGCTCCGTCCCGCGCTCCCTCTGCACTGGGCCAGGCTTCCACCATCCGGCCCCTGGGACAGCCCGTTTCTGTGCCCCAAGTTGCTCCTCTGGAGCAAATTGCTGCTTGCGAGGACTCCTCTGACAGCCCCCCAGAGGAGGCCCCTCGCAAGCATACGTGCAAAAGGAGGCACATTGACTCCCCCGAGTCTCTCACTGAAGACACGGACTTGGAGGAAGGGGAAGGCTCCCCACGGTCACCCCCCGAGGATGTCTCCTTTGGAGACATCATGGAAATGCTCCGTATAAGGGGGGGGTGGTCTGCCCCCAAGTCTTCCTCGGACGAGTCCGTGTTCTTGGAGGCATTTGAAACGGGCCCGTCTACCTCTTGGGTGTCCCCCCCTGCCGACCCCCTGGTGGACCTTATTACCACCAGGGCGTGGAAGGAACCGGACACCGTGGAGCCAATTCCCAAAAGACCGGATAGGATCCTTAGCCCGCCATCCGACCGGACCCATTGGAGTAAGGGGCCTCCTGTAGATGCCATGTTGATGGCGGCCACAAAGAGGAACTGGCTCAAGAGAGTCCCTCAGTCCACCCACCGAGCAAGGAGTCTCGGATGATGGACCGCTTGGGGAAGCGGATGTTCAGTTTGGCGACCTTCTCGGTAAGGGCGCTGAACTATTTGGCACACGTTATTCGGATGCAGCGAGATCTTATTAAGGAATACGCTGCATCCCCCCCTGAGTCCATTTCGGAGGAGGACAGAGTTCTGCACTCCACCAAAATGGCCACTCTTAGGTCAGTTACAAATACTTCTATGTGGCTACTCTCCCATGCAACGGAGGGCGCTAGAGCTGCGGGACAGGACTGGTCACTAGACGCCAGGCCTGGCTCCGTCACTGCGATTTTTCTGAGCCCTTCAAGGCGTCTTGCGAACGCCCCTTTGATGGTTCTGCTCTGTTTGGCAAGACCGTTCATGAGACGTTGACCCAGAGCGAGAAGGACGGAAGACGCTGTCTGCCGTCGAATCCGCTTCTCTGCACCCCAGAGGCCCTATTCTAGGAACCAAAAGGGTCAGAAGAAGATGTGGTTCCGAAGTCGCAGCAGTCCCAGCCTGCTCCGGACAACCAGTCCTTCCGTGGCAGAGGAGGACAGGGAGGACGCCGCCCTAGAGGCAGAGGGGCTCCCAGAAACTTCGGGTCCAGGGAACCTTTCTCTGAACGGCCCGCAGCAACCCTGAGGTTGCCCGACTGCTCTACTCTGGAGGCAGTCGGGGACGTTCGGGGCACCTAGCAGCATGGGAGTCCATAACATCGGACCGCTGGGTTCTCCAAATCATATCCAGGGATATCGCATTCCTTTCCTTCACCTTCCAAAGATGAAGTCCCTCCCAGACGTACCACCCGGTCAACGGGAGGCCGCTTTGGCAGAAATTGGCCATCTGCTAAAGAAAAGAGCCATCCAGCCCGTTCCCCCAGACCAGATCGGATCAGGGTTCTACTCCAGATTCTTTTAGTGCCAAAAAAGACGGGGGAACTAAGACCAATCCTAGACCTCTCTCTCTTGAATCTGGCAGTCCCCAAAGAAAAATTCCGAATGGTCACTCTGCAATCTATTCTCCCCCTTCTGGGAGAAAATCACTGGATGTGCTCGATAGATCTCAAGGACGCGTACTACCACATCCTGATGGACAGGCGCTCCAGGAGGTTTCTCCGCTTCCGGCTGGGAGCCAGTCACTACCAGTTCCGGGTCCTTCCCTTTGGTCTCACCACAGCCTCCAGGGTGTTCACCAAAGTACTAGCAGTGGTAGCGGCCCACCTGAGGCTTCAGGGGGTGCAGGTCTTTCCCTACCTGGACGACTGGCTTCTTACCGCCCCAACAAGGCATCTACTTCTCTTGGCGCGAGACTCCTTTCTCCATCTTGCTCCATTTCTGGGCATCACAATAAATACAAAGAAGTCCAACCTGGCGCCCACACAGCTCTTAGATTTCATAGGGGCCAGACTAGACACAAGGAGTTTACGAGCCTTCCTCACTGCGGACAGAGTTCTAAATCTGCAGCTCCAGGTGCGGGCCATTCTCCATTCAAGTTCTGTTCCAGCGGAGTTGGTCCTGAGGGCTCTAGGGTCCATGGCTTCAGCTATAGCACTTCTTCCTCTTGCCAGGCTCAATATGCGCATTCTTCAGTGGACGCTCTTAGTACAGTGGTCATACCTTGCTCTCCCCATGCATCATCCCATAGCGATCAGCAAGGCTTGCAAGCGGTCCCTCTTGTGGTGGCTCCACTCCCGGATCTCCACGGTCGCCCATTTTGTGCTTCTCCCCCTCTCGCCACGGTGACCACGGACGCCTCCCGCCTCGGGTGGGGGGGGCACTTTGCGGGCCGGACAGTCCAAGGCACGTGGAACGATTCAGAGACCTTTCTGCATATCAATGTTCTAGAGATGAGAGCAGTGCTCTTAGCGTTGCTAGCACTTCAGGACTTTCTTCCCTTGGGAACAATTGCAATTCAATCGGACAACATGTCTGTTGTCTGGTACATCAACAAGCAAGGGGGAACAAGGTCTTACCCTCTTTGTCGAGAGGCCATGAGAGTTTGGGAATGGGCAATCTCCACCAATCGCTTTCTCATAGCAACGCACATTCGGTCGGTCCAACATCCTAGCGGACAAGCTCAGTCGCACCATTCTGACCCCTTACGAGTGGTCTCTCAATTGTCAAGTAGCGAACGCATATTCGCACGGTGGGGAACCCCTTCATGCGATCTTTTGCTTCTCCCTCAAACACCAAGTGCGACAGTTTTTCGCTCTAATACCTCCTCCCGGAGGTACCCCAAGAGACGCTCTGGTGCATGCTTGGCCACCCGGTCTTCTGTATGCCTATCCACCCTTGCCTCTGATGCTGCAAGTCCTTCAGAAAGCCTCTCGGGTGGGTTGCAGAATGATTCTCATTGCTCCATTCTGGCCTCGACAGATCTGGTTCCCCTTCCTAAGGTCTCACTCGGTGAATCCTCCTTGGATTCTAGATCCCATCCCGGATCTGATATCCCATCCATCCTGCATTCCTCCTCCGAACCTGGACAACCTGAAGCTGACCGCTTGGCTGCTCCAGTTCCACTCTTGATAAGGACTCCCGGTATTTCTTCACCGGTAAAGGCTATTTTGGTGGCGGCTCATAAACCATCCACTAGAAAGGTTTACCGAAGCAAATGGAAACGTTTCTCTGTGTGGGCGGAGCGGCAAGGCCTGAATCCCTTCACGGTTCCTCTCCCTGTAGTGCTTGACTTTCTAACCTCTCTCTTTAATGATGGTGCCAGCAGTTCCACAGTCAAAGTTCAACTGGCGGCAATTTCTCACTATCACATTGGTCAAGAGTCTATTCCTCTTATGTCAGCCAAATTGTGTAAAACATTTCTTAAAGGTACTTTTCTTCTCAGGCCCCCTATAAAACAAGCAGTTCCTCCTTGGGACCTTTCTTTGGTCCTACAGGCCTTGACCGCTCCCCCTTTCGAGCCCGCGGCTACGGTGGATCTCAAATTCTTGTCCTACAAGACAGCCTTTTTGGTAGCCATTACATCTGCCAAGAGAGTTTCTGAACTTCAAGCTTTATCAGCTAAACCTCCTTACTTGGTATTTCATCCGGACCGTGTCTCCCTCAGGACCAACCCGTCCTTCCTTCCTAAAATCGCTTCTGAAGCAAACATCAATCAATCCATTAACCTCGCTGTTTTCTTCCCTAAATATGAAAACAAAGGTGAATATAAGCTACATTCACTAGATGTTCACAGGCAACTTAGATTTTATCTCAACAGGACAGCTGGTCATAGGCAATCCGACCAGCTGTTTATTTCCTTTGCAAAATTCAATTTGGGCAAGCCAATCTCTAAAGTTTCTCTGTCCCGCTGGATTTCACAGTGCATTTTATTGGCTTATCAAGCGTCAGGAAGGCCCGCACCGGGGTGTTCATGCCCATTCAACCCGGTCAGTATCTACCTCGGCAGCCTTCAAGGCTAGGATTCCTCTAGATGATATTTGTGCAGCAGCCACGTGGGCTTCATCTCATACATTTATTTCCCACTATAAGTTGGATCTTGCATCTAGGGGTAGAGCATCCTTTGGCTCCATGGTGCTCGGAATATCCTTCCATGATGGCGCCCAAGATTCAGGTAGCTGGGGACTCTGTCCCACAGGTTGCAGACAAATGAATATCCTACTTCAGATTTAGAAGTTATGTACTCACCATAACGTTCCATCTGAGTAGGTGTATTCATTTGTCTGCAACCATCCCGCCCTCCTATCCCCCTGGCCTTTTCAGTTTCCTGCATATTCCTTGTTGCCCTTTTTAGGGTATTGTTGCTTTGGCAAACTCGATCTGAGGTCATGAGGGTAGAGCAGGGCATTATGGGTGAGGGGAGGAGCTGAGAGCTTGGATCCATAGCTGGAAAACCATGCCGGTTCGGATCCGATATCGGATCCATAACCCACAGGTTGCAGACAAATGAATACACCTACTCAGATGGAACGTTATGGTGAGTACATAACTTCTAATTCTCAATAAATTGAGAAGACAAGTCCTTTTAAAGCTGGATAAATCAGATATGGGATGTGTGCCAGCCTTCACACCCTTCTACAAAGAAAAGTTATAATTTGTGTACCCCTCTGGTACTAAATTGAGATGAAAGTAAAATAACAAATGGTAATAGTCCTATATTTCAAGTTGTTGGTGTCATAAATCCTCCTTACCACCCCCCAAATGATAGCCCCCTTCTGTGTAGCCACCTGATGTTAGACTGGGATGAAAGTTATTCTACCTCTTTACTTCATCCCCAAAAAATAGCCACTGCATGCATGCCACATGTTTTAGAGGGGGAAAAACAATCACAATTATATTCCAGCTTGCTACTCCAAGGCAATACATTTCCCATAAGCAGGATATAGTGACCATCTGTACACACCTCTAAGATTTTATTGTGAGTAAAGTTAAATATATCATGATCTGTGTACACCTCTGAGAACTGCAAAAATAATATAATAATAATGATCATACTATCTCTTACCTTCACACAAGCTGTAGCAACTTTCTGTGCACACCTCTGAGATTTGCTTTTGAATAACTTTAAAAAAATAATGACCACACAGTCCACCCCCCTCCCCCCACAAAGACACAAGTTATAGAAACTTCTGTGCACATCTATGAGGTTTGATTGTGAGAAGGATTAAATAAGCAATGAGCATACTATCCCCAGCCCACAACACAAACTATAGAAATCTTCTGAGCACAGTTCTGAGCAGGGCTGGTTTTAGACAGGGTGAGGCTCAGGGCAGCCTATGGTGTAGGGACCACTAGGACCCCATATTCTCCAACGTTCTAGATTTATGTAATGCATTTTATGACTCATTACTGAATATAATGACTTACATTTTCCAATGATATCCAGAAGAATTGTGTGCCTACCAATATTGTTTTTGTCCATAGATCAAAATCAATGATCTTTTCATACACACACACACACACACACACACACACACACACACACACACACACACACACACAAACAAACACACTCACAGTCAAAAGCCATAGTAATAAACATTTTGCACAGATTTCAGCAAACATAATACTTTGTGTGGCACTGCTCTTACAATATCAAATCAGTGACTGTTACAGTGAGCAAATCACAGGAGGGCAAGTTATATTTATACATGGAGAGCCTCCATACCCACTAATTATGGTCACTTTATTGACTATGTACACCTCCGTTGTCTGATTGAGATAAAGAAAAATGGCTACAGTAAACTATTTCAACCTGCTTTCCATAAATCTACACATGTCCTGCAAAGCCAGATAAATTATCATTCACATCAACAGACAGTCCCGTTACCCAACAACTATAGTCACATTGTTGACTCTGTACTGCTCAGATGTCTGATTGTGGTAAAAGTAAGCAATGCACTTAAATTTTATTTCACGCAAACACACAGTAGCCACCTTAGTCTATTCAAATGTCTTTCACATAAGTGCATACTAGTCTTACAAAGCCAAACTAATGACCCTTTAAAATGAGCAAATAACAACATGTTGGGTTACTTTCATCCACAGCTAGCCATACACCCACCACCCAACCATTTTAGATACTTGGTTGACTGTGTATACCCCAGATCTTTTGATTGCAATAACAATTATGGCTACAATAATGTATTTCAATTTTATATCACCCAAGCAGTAACCACAGCAAAATGGTATGATAGCTTGTATCAACTAAATACTGTTATCAGTCTGTCTTCATGCCACAGAAGGATAATGCACTAATAGTAACCCAGGTGGCTAAAGTTCAGTTAGCACCTCTGGCACTGGAGGGAACAGATAAGAATGGGGGAGTAAAAGGATGTGGCTCACTAGCCTGTCCTGGGTGAGGAATGGGACTGTGCATATTCAGGACACACTGGGTGGTGCTAATTCCCTGTTGGAGACCATGGAAATCAATGCTTATGCCTCAAAGGGAGGGGCAGGCATTATTGGAGGAAACAACCTTTAAAGAAATGAGAGGGCATCCTCTGCCAACACCCCATTGCATTCTTCCCTGAAGTCTTGTTGAGTACATATGCATAGAAACAGAAAAAAAGAAAATCCTTTAAGCATTCGGGATGGCTCTCTGTAAGATGCCCCCCTTTTGACCCTCACCCCAGTGATTGGGATATAAGGAAAAGGAATGAAAAGGGAAGATATTAGGAACAAAGTCAAATTTAAGAAAAGTAAATAGTAGAGTGCAAAAAGACAGGAGTAAGTAGCTGAGAAAAATAGGCTCAGTTATGAAGGAGGCATTCTATTAAATATTGCAAGTGACAGTTAAATAAAAAAATAATTGTGGAAAATCAGGTCACTTGGATACATTGGTTTAGCCATGAGAATGACAATTACAGAGCCATGTGTTTACTATATATTTTTAGTCCTAATTTAGATAGTTTTAGGGAGTTAATTTGTCTAAGTGGGAAAGGAATATTATTATTTTTTTAGAAATCCAGTTAAAGTACAGGATTTTACCAGCAACACTGTTAGATTTAAATATGGTAAGGAGTGATTTATCTGAATAGTGTAGAGTTCTGTCAGAGGAGTAATGCTAGACTATATATTGTGGACTTGGACATTTCTTTGGGGAATTGAGTTGTTTGTATGTTCTAAGTATTTATATTTATGTTAGTGCATGGGGTGATTCTCTATGTGGTAGATTTTCAGCATTTTGAACACGTTGTTGTAACATTGTTCAAGTTTTTGCAACTGGACAGACAGAAGGTTGGTAAAAACTGAAGAGGCATAGACAATAGTTAGAAATAAATAGGCTGTTGTAATAGTTGTTGCAACAGTGTCTGTAAGGTAAGGTCTATATAATTAGCTTAGTTTTTGATGAGCTTTATTGATAGCATGGAAACAATACTGATCAAATTTCATGTGTTCATCAATGGTTATGCCTAATAGTTTGGTGTGGGAGAGTAGTTCCATTTTGGTGCCTTTCTTTGAAGTTATTTAGAAGATGTTCTTCTTGTTAGAGAATTGTTTTGGGGAGAATGACATTACTTTTGTAAAAAAACATAACATTATTTTTGCTTTCTTTGCATTGAGGAAAAGTTGTGACGTATCAAGGCAATTTTCAATACCAGTAAAAGATTGTTGTATTTTCGGTTTGAGTAAAATAAGGTTTTGGTTGATCAAATAACAGTAGTCATCTGCATAATGAACAATAGATTCATGAGTAAAGAGTGAATATAGATCATTTATTAAAGGCTAAAAAGGAAGAGACCAATATAGATCATTGTGGAACATCAACAGATATGGTTAGAAAGGGAGGAGGAATAGTATTGTTGCCATTTAACAGCCTGTTGTCTATTTAAAAGGTAGCTTTGGAACTTTTGAAGTGATTATTGAAATAAACCTATTGAGGAGAATTTCAAGAGGATGTTTTTGACATACAGTGTTAAAATCCTTGGACAAATCCAGGTGGAAACAAGATTACCTGACATTCTCTTTTTGTTATTGTCTGTGAAATTTAGTAGAACAGTAGTGGTACTAAAGATGAGTCTGAAATTATGTTGTGGGGGGAAAGATTATTAACAATGATATAATGTAAGAATTGTCACTGAATGCATTTCTCCAATATTTTTCTCTCCAGCACTTCACCAAAACAGGGCATTGCTAAGTCAGACTTTCCTGGTAAACAGAAACAAATAAATAAGTAAGTAAACTTGCTGTGGCTAACAAAGCAATGTCTCTTTCCACTATTAAGAACATGCTCACTACAGTAAATTAACAATGTTTTATTATAACAGATTCACTATAACAGCTTTGTATACACTAGTTATATCCACATTTACAAACATTTGAGCCACTTGTACTTCACCATTTGGGGTGGATGTATATGACAATTTGGAGAATATGGTGTGTAATAAAAGAAGCCATAACTCACTTTCTGAAACTAGAATACAGTACAGGATATTTCATTTATTACACAAACCAGGTTCCTACATATTACATTTACCCATTTTTTTCTCTCTATGTTAGATTTGTTTTACTTTTTTACATTGATTTCAATTGGTTGCTGTAACTGAATAAACAGTTTTTGGCTTTACCCTGCTTTTGCAGGTATTTATAAATGGATTATAATGTCTCATTGGTATTTTTTTCCTCTTGTTCAGAGGTACTGTTTATTTATTTATTTATTTGGTCAGGTAATTTTTTTATGTACTTTAGTAGTTTAGAGAGGTGTTATAAAGCGTCTACATCATAACATTGACAGCTTAGGTTATCGAATTCTAAAACATCGACACCTAAGCATCCAAAGCTAACAATAGCAAATGGCCACATCATCAAATTCTTTCCTTGGGAAAGAATTTGGTTGGCTGTCTGTAAACAAAATACACAAACACACCCAAACATAGTCAGGAAAGAATTTGATGATGTGGCCATTCGCTATTGTAAGCGTTTGACGCTTAGGTGTCGATGGTTAAGCATTCGACAACCTAAGCTGTTGACATTTCAATAGGAACCTGTTATAATAGTATTTCTTACTTTTTATTTAACAATTTTAATTTCTTTACTAGAAAGTTTTTTGTAACCCTTTTTCAGGAGAAGTACAGAGAGAAAAGTTTCATTAAACTATTATACTGTAATTAGATTTATAAGTAACATAGAATACATTTAAAAAAATACATTACAAAGAATGTGCCAATACAGTTAGGTATACAAAAAATATATACAGTGGTATAGCACATATCTAGTACATGTAGTGTATTTTGGGATTGCTTTAAACCATGTAATTTGTGAGGTTATGTTAATTAAGTACTTTGGAACAGTAAAAATGAAACACAATTAATTACTGTAGGCGTATTACCATTTGGCATTGGTTTAGTATGCTTTAAATATGGAGGCAGTGACCTCTAAATGATCTCATTTAGGCACAATATATATTGTGCCAACCAGCCATTGTATGTTTGTCTGTGACATCCATTTAAACATACACTAGTTATACTTTAAATCTTAATTTATGTATTCAATTTACGATTTTAGAGTTGTCTGTTTTGATGGAAATGCAATTTTCTAATTGATTGATTGACTAGTTGCAGTCAGTATTTTATCTGTTATTATTTTATTTTAATTAGGACAGCCATGGTGGTGCAACAGTTAGCGTTGCCGCCTCACAGCAAGAGGTTCTCCGGTTCAATCCTTGGCTGGGTTGCCTTCTGTGCGGAGTCTGCATGTCCTCCCTATGGTCGCATGGGTTTCCTCCGGGTGCTTCAGTTTCCTCCCAAAGACATGCTGTAGGTGGATTGGATACTCTAAATTGGCCCCAAGCATGAGTGCATGTGTGTGTGTGTGTGTGTGTGTGTGTGTGTGTGTGTTTGTGTACCTTCCATGGAAGGTTGGGTGCTGGGCTGGCAACGCGACACTGTAAAACTCCACTGCCAGTCATGAGCGGACAGGTGATCCGCTGTGGTGACCCCTAACCGGGAAAAGCCAAAAGAAGAATTATTTTATTTTAATTATTTTTCACATTAATACGTATGAGTTTAGGGGTTGATTTAGATTACAGATGTTGTTTTGGGGAGAGTTGTGTGTGTTACTTTGTGTAACACGTGAAGTTACATTTTATTTTACATTTTATTATATAGATATGAGTGGTCCTTCCATGTTCTACTTTTTTAAACTGAGAGTGGATTTGGGTTTGGGGTTACTTTAGGAGTGCTGTGATATTATGTTTGTGTGTGTGTGTGTGTGTGTGTGTGTGTGTGTGTGTGTGTGTGTGTGTGTGTGTGTGTGTGCGCGCATGTGCGTGTGTGGGAGGGGGGCTGTGTGGACCATGTGAACTTTTTACTTTAGTTTTTATTAAGGCAAATGTAGCAGGCATAGTAACTTTTAGTAGGATAGATAATGCAACATAGATTAACATAAAGCTGGATGATATGCCAGGAGCAAAAGTATGTTTTTGATGTACCATGAATGCAGAAAAACAAAAAGATGTGTACATAGTGATCCAGATACAAGTTTTTATCTCATACTTAAGATGGGGTCTGCCATCAGGATAAACCATCTGAAACAAACCCAAATCTATACTTAGTATAAAAGAAAGAGAATAAATAAAAACATGTCCACATCTTCCATTCACTCCATTGCAAAAAATGTAACTTGAGAAATTGTGCATACATACTACTCAGACAACATAACTCCAAATTAGCACTGCTCAGTTAAATGAGACCATAGAATAAATGTACTACTATTAATAAAATAATAATAAAAAATGAAACACTGACTGCAACTAACCAACCAGAGAAAGTGTCATTACCAGCAAAACTGACCAGATTCTAATCATCTAAAATGAAATTAACTAAAAAAGCACTTTTAAACTAACAACTTGAATATAACACTCACAACACTATTTAAAAAATATCAGAAAATTAATTGACATAACAAAAAGAAATGATTAAGAAGTATCTTAGAAATAGAGTAGAAAAATATCCACAAGACTCTTCATTCATAAAAATCTATGGAATCTGCCTAAAACCCTACTTAAAACAATTACTTCAAACAATTACGTCAGCCCACTAAAATCAATGAGAAACATTTATTTATTTATCTTTTTATTTATTTACTTATTTGTTTGTTTTCTGGGGTAGACCTCTGATCTCAGTGGATCTTTTTCATGTTTAGCTGGGGTTTACAGACAAAGATAATCGTTGGGTTTTTACAGTGTAACAACATTAAGAATTTTAAAAGTTAAATAATGTAATGAATTTTATACTTTGACTCTGGACAAATTGTTTCCCTCCTTTTTTTTTCTTTTTCTTCCCTTCGATCTTATCTCTATCTCATATAGCCTTAAACAAAACTTCTTCACCTTCCTTCTCTTCCTCCCTCTTCTTTGAACTGGTTCTCTAGCTACCTATCTAATAAGCTGTAAAATAAAAAAAAAAAAGCTCTTCCTTAGTTCCTTAGTACCCAGGAGGAGGGGCCCCCCAAGGTGGGGTCCTTCTTCCTCTTCTTCTATATCTTCTCAATAAATTCATCAATTCTCTAGCATCTCTCTCATCCAATATGCAGATGAAAGTCATCCCTCCTGACATGTACTTTTTCTCAACACTTACTCAACACAACTAACTCTAGCCCATAAGCTTATTCTCCCCCTTCCTCTGTCCTCTCTTTCTTTGCCTTTAAAAAATGCACACCTCTAACAGAGTTCTAAGGGTCAATAATCAAAATGTACTCACAAGTACACAAACCAACTCATCCCAGGCAAAACCTTCTTCCCTTCAGCAGCCTCTGTATATGGAACTCCACTCCTCCACTCCACCACCTAACCTCACTCTGCCTTCCAAAAAAAAACCAACTACTAGTCCACCTTCATGTAGCTTTCCCACCCAATTCCCACCACCCCACCTACACCTGTAGCTATACTAGCCTGTAGCTAATATCTATCAGTATTATTCTTTTTTTTATTTTATTAATAACTCTCTGTATAAATTTGTTACTGCTAAATGTTGAAAATACACTGTTTGTTTTTCTCCCAGGACCAGGACTCCACGGGTTTAATGAATTTTATACCAAATGTACAGTATTATTAATGGATATAAAATGGGATTATGCAAATGTATAAAAACATTTTTATTCATAGGATGATAGGAAGTTGCAAGGCTATTGGCCCTGAGGCCCTTACAAGCCTAGCCAAGAATTTAGCCCATGTTCCAACAAGTCAACACCCTATGCCACTGTCTAGCAGGGACACAGGTGGAATCCCAGGGAAAATTTTCTGTTCCCCATCCAGTTATCCAGGTTGTGCTTAAAAAGGTTTAATGAGGTACTCTGCTATACATGGAGAGGTAGTATATTCCACAAAAGGGGGAGTCTCTAGGACAAAAATCTGTCCTGCCAACAAGTCCTATTAATGTCACAGATCAGGTTGAGGTTGCACGTGTGGGTTACTCGAGTGGAGCTTGACTTGCAGATATGCAGCAGCCCCATCAGGGCGGGGTTTGAGATTGCTTTGTATGCCAGACAGAGGTCACCTCTGAGGAGTCTGTAGGAGACTGAGTAGAGGGACAGGGCTTTTTGCCTATCTGTGTAGGGTAAATGTTTGAAGCCCTGGATTCTCCAGGTGAGGAACCTCTGTGGTCTTCCAGCTGCTGCATGTGCTTTGTGAGGTATATGCTGAAAAGGGCATTATACTCAATAATGGGTCTTATAAGGGAAGAATATAGAGATGTTATGACCACCTTGTCCCTGGATGAGATACCCTTACTAATGAGTTGGGCTCTGTAGAAAGCTTCCCATACAATGGAGGCAATATGGTGGTCAAACGTCAGTTAGCTATCACCCTAGATGCCCAAGTCCCTCACAACTGATTGCATGCTTAGTACTTTATTATTAGTGTGATCGTTTTTAGGGACATCACTCTCCCCAAAAGGGATGATGATGAATTTTTTGGCATTAAGTTTGAGGCCATGTTTCTGGCACCAGTTATTTGTCTGGGTGAGACTCTCTTGGAGGATGTCCACATCACTAGGGAAATTGATAACAGCACCCAGCTTGCAGTTATCTGCAAACTTGGTCAGCCATAGCCCACTAGATTTGGTCTGCACCTCCAAGAAGTATATCCCAAACAGCAGAGGCTCCAAGACCGATCCCTGGGGTACACTGCTTGTTACGGGTCTACTACTTGAGGTGGCTTCCCCTATTTTGACTGGGTGGGTTCTATCAGTGAGCCAGCTTACAGTTTGCTACACATCTGGTAACATATGGATTGATGCCTAGTTGAGAGAGTTTATATTATACCTGAGTGGGGAATAGTATCAAAGGCTTTGGGCAGGTCAAGGTAGGCGATGTGCACCATCTTCCCCTCGTCTATGGCCTTGTGGACTGCCTCAAAGAATTCAATCAAATTTAACAGGCATGACCTCCCCTTGACAAAACCAAACTGTGTGGGATAAAACAAGAAAGTGATTCCACAACGGAGTATTTTATTAAGCAAGTAAAAGGTTAAAATGTGAATAAAAAGATGAGCGCTTTCAGCCTTAGGCCTTCATCAGATCTGTAAACATTCACTCATTCATTAACTTCATTTATAGTGGGAGTGCCCAATGGAACTCATCTTCTTAGGCGACACCTTCTCACTACCGGCTTTAAAGGAACAAGCTCATTTAAGCCTGGATTTTTATCAGCCCTCAAATCTGCTAAACATTTAGTCTCTTCAAATTCAGTGATTTCTTTCAGATTGCCTTTTCTTGCACCATAGTGCATCACTTGAAGTGCCATAAACAGGAACGAATGACTATTATTTGCCATTATATGTTTGCTCAGTGCATTTGTAGATGTTCTATTTCTAATATCTCTTAGATGAGAAAAAAATCTAGTTCTAAAGTGGCAGCTCATCTTTCCAACATAGAAGCAGGTGCATTGTGTGCATGATGCTACATAAACCAGGTTTTGAGTCTCACAATCAGCACATGTCCTCAAATAATACATCTTTTGTGTAACAGGGGGCTGAAAATATTGATTCTGCATTATATATGTTATGTTATTATATATATTTATGTAAACCTAAAACCAGCACTAGTATGCTGCGGTGACATACACCCCAACCCAGGCCCACTCAGTCCAGATAGACCAATCCCAGACCTAAATACAACCCTACTCCAAAGGCCCACAAACTCACTCCTCATCATAAATTTAAATATTAGAAGCATCTTAAATAAGGTCCATGACCTCCGTGCCTTAATCTCCTTTTACCATCCAGATATTCTCATTCTGACAGAGACCTGGCTTAAGCCCCTAATTCAAGATAATGAAATCACAGCACCAGACTACAATATAATCAGAAGTGACAGAGTAGGAAAAAGGGGTGGAGGAGTAGCAATACTATATAAAACCCACCTTATCTTAGAAAAACTAGACAAAACAACCCCAGACTTAGATAACATTGAACTTATCCTCACTAAACTGAAACTTAACCCACATAAACACATCAACATTATTATAGGATGCTACTTCCCCCCAGGGAACAGTATTACCATCACAGAAAAACTACTAGAATGGATAACCAACACCCTTCCCCAAGAAAACATCCTATTAGACGACCTTAATATTGACTGGGACAACTGCTCCAGTCTAAACCCTATCTCCCGCATCAGCCTACATGGACTAACCCAACTAATAACGTCCCCCAACAGAACAGACAAAAGAACCAAACATCAATCTATACTAGACTGGATACTAGTATCTCATCCTTCCCATATATCTCACACTGGCTGCCTGCCAGATGCCCTCAGCAACCACCTAGCTACATTTCTAATAAGAAGCAAAACTCCCCAACTGACCCAAGAAACTGTCAGGGAATGTAGGAATAGAAAAAACTTCAACCAACTCAACTTCAATAATGACCTAAAACTATTTAACTGGACCCCCCTTAAAATTTTTGGACCTTGATGAAGCAGTACTTTACTTCAACACTACCTTCATTAACATACTTAACCCCATGCCCCCCCTAGAACTACAAGAATCAGAACTAAACATGCACCTTGGCTAACTTTAAATACTAAAACATTACTCTGAGATAGGAGCAAAGCATGGACAAACTATCATAAAAGCAAATCACAAATAGACAAACAAACATACCGTCAGTTACTTAACAAAGTCAAACAACTTATTAAAATAGACAAAATCTCCTACTACCAAAATATGCAGAATAAATATATTAACAACCCAAAAAAGTTCTGGGCTGCTGTCAACACTGTACTGCAACCAGGAAAAACAACCACCCCACCCCCAAAATAGTGAACAACCATGACAACATCCCCACTCAGCAGAACAAATTCTTCACAGAAACTAACCAAAACCTAGGCAACAACCAACTAAGCTCCAACAACCCATCCCCAACTAAAACACTAAAAAAAAACCAACTCTCAGTTACCCCAGCTTCACCTTCAACCCAGTGCCAACCAGAATCATACAAAAAATACTCCAAAAACTTAGGCCAGCCTCTACAGCCACCGATAATGTACCTTCTGAATATCTACAACTAGCAGCTGAAGCAATAGCCTACCCTGTCTCCATATTAATAAACAGATCTGTCTCAGAGTGCAAAGTACCCCATCTTTGGAAAATATCACATATTACACCACTGCACAAAGGGGGTACCTCTCTAGAATTTAGTAGCTATCGGCCCATAGTTATAATACCCCCCATCAAAACTTCTAGAGAAGGTTGACCACAAGCAACTGATGAAGTACATCTTAGAAAACAAATTACTATCTACTCAGCAACATGGTTTCAGACCCTTCCATAGCACCACCACCGCACTTACATCATTCACTAATACCGTCAATAACCACAGAAACAATGGACTGCTAGTATCTATTACTCTCTTAGACTTATCTAAAGCCTTTGACATGGTCAACCATGAAAAACTCCTTCATACACTAACTATCCTAAATCTCAGCTTCTCTACTATTTCTTGGTTTAGATGGTAGGCAACAAGCTGTAAAATGGCAAAATCAGCTCTCTCCCTTACTGCCTGTCTCCCTAGGGGTACCCCAAGGCTCCATCCAGGGTCCTCTACTCTTCACCCTATTTACTAATGAATTACCATCCACCATACCCAAATCCTCAATAGTCCAATACGCAGATGATACCACCATAATCTGTGCAGCCAACTCCCTTGACCACCTCCTCTCACTTACACAAGAATGCTTTTCCCTGGCAGAAACATAGATCACTAACCAAAACCTCATTTTAAACCCAGCCAAAACTAAATGACTCCTCTTCAGCCCTCACAGATCTCCACCCTCCTCATCTAACTTTTCAATCTCCTCTCATAACACTACCATCACACCCAGCAGTCACGCCAAACTGCTAGGCCTCGAAATTGACAATAACCTTAAATTTGACATTCATATCTCCCAGACCATAAAAAGAGTCCACAGAAAAATGGGTGTATTCTATCGCAACAAACAGTTTCTCACCAGTCACTCTAAGGTTACCACAGCCAGGACACACCTCCTATCGACCCTACTTTACGTCTCCCCCATGCTTATCAATCTCTAACAAACTGAGCTCAACAAACTAGATAGCTGCTACAATAAAATAGCCAGATTCGCCACAGGATAACCTTCTAGCACCCACCATTGTGAAAGCCTCAAAAAACTCAACTGGCTAGAACTCCCCCTGACCTTTTAAGTCAACCAACTAGCACTTGCTCACAAAGTACTACATCATCCAGGCAACACACCAGTCCTTCAGCAACTACTCCAGCCTTACACCACTACCAGATCCCTGAGATCAAGTACCCAACACCCCCTTAAGGTAACAAACTTTAAAAATGGGGCAGGTAGATCCATTTATAGCCACTTCATCTGTAAAATCTGGAACTCCCTTCCAGTCCACATAATAAATAACAACTCCACCACCCAATTTAAAATACTACTCAAAACACACTTCTTGAATCACAGATTATGTACCTGTGCTACCCCTAAATAGTAACTCATATGTCTCAGTTTCCAGCTACTAGAGAAACAGCGTATCTACTGCTTTTGTAATGTGTGCATGGGTTAACAGTATCACTAAACACTGTAAAGAAACCTAAAGGACATGCCATGTCTCTCATATGTAGAAATGAATTATGGAAGTTATCTACCCTATCTTCCTGATATACTTGCTGTTAAACACCTCTATAATATGTATATATTAATATAGCCTGTGAATGTTGGCAAATACACTATATGGTTAACTCACTATCTTATATGTACTATACTTCTAGAAGAAGTATTAAGTTTGTGTACTCTATATATTGTCTAATGAACCTTTTGGTTAACATGTCTTTCTCTTGTTAATGATTTTACTGCTCTGGAGCTTTTCTTCCCGGACCTCCACTGAAAATGGACATATATCCAGTTGGACTCTCCCGGTTAACAAATGTAAAATAAAATAAAATAAATAAATATGAACATGTTTTACAGTGGCCTCATTTGAAAGTGCCTTGTCTATGTGTCAAGGTCTTTTTATGTTTTCTATTCCCATCATTACATAAACATTGTTTTATGTTCATTTTGTTTTTATAACAGAAAGTAGGTGTTTCTCCCACTATTCTTTTTATAGACTCATCTGCTGTTAATATATGCCATTTCTTCCTCATTATATTGCAAATTTGTTTAACATCTTGACTGTATGTTATTGTACATCTCATATTCAATGTTTCATTTCTCCTCTTGGGGTTACTGGCTTTTTGCGAATTTGTGGAGTAGTATGGCTTTCCTTTTTTACTTCTCTGTTGTTGTACCTCTATGGTCATGTCATCCAATTAATTTCTCTTATATCCTCTACTATTCAGTTCATGTTTCATTTCCAACATCTTCTCCTGATAGATATTGTCCTCGGTGTTAAATCTAGACTGCCTCAACTGTTTTGCTTTTGACTAGCTGTAGGAATACATTTCTTGGATGCACGCTCGACCAATGTAAAGTATGATCTTTCAAACATTCTTTCCTAAATGTCCTTGTTTCAAAGCATCCATCTGCTTTTCTCAGAATGCTTACATCCAATAAATTAATCTCACTTTTAGAGCTGTTAACTTCAAAGTAAAAAAAATCTGTGGTCCTCCTCAGGTAGTTACTAAAGCTAAATACTTCATCTTCTCCACCATTCCATAATAGGAAGATGTCATCCACAAATCTCTTGTAATATATGTTTATTCCTCCATTCATTACTATCTGTAAACACAAATTCTAGCACCCATTGAGCCATAACTATATTTGAGTATGAATTGGCACATGATGTGTTCATGGCTACTCCCCCTTTTTGTAATAAAGCATTGATCATTACACATGAGGGCATTATTTTCTAATATAATTTCCAGCAGAGAACGTACTTGCATCATTTCTACGTAGTATATTCAATTGGTCATATTAAGGAACTTCCTAATTGACTCTATTCCATAGCCATTTGGCATAACCATGAAGAGACGCCTCACGTCCATAGTTACTATTAATACATCAGAATGTATTGGATTTATTCCACAATAAGTTGATAAACCAGATAAAAAATCTTCTGTATCTCACAGTACAGTCTCCACTTTTTACAGTGCTGTTTTTAGTTTTTGTTCAGTATAAATTGATAAGGCCTCAGTGGCCCATCCAGCCCCAGATACTATTGGTCACATTGGGGGGGGGGCATCTGTCTGTGCCTTATGGATTTTAGGTAGTCCTTTTATTACAGGTATGACAGGATCATTCACTTATAAATATTCATATAGCTTTTGAGTAATATGTGTGATCATTAGATCATATATGACACGTTCAATATTTAACACAATCTTATTCAATTTATAGCTCCGTATGGATTTATAAGTTGTACAATCACTAAGTAGTGCTAACATCTTGGATTCATACCATTCTCTATCCATAACAACAATTGCACCACCCTTGTCTGCTGGTCTTATTATAATATCTGTATTATTCATTAATCCTTGCAGAGCTTCTCTTTCTTCTTTGGTTAGATTTTAAAAACCACTGCAGTTGTTCTCCTTCCTTAGTTTATAAACATCTTCCTCGCATGTCTTAATGAATGCTTCCAATAACAGATGTAATGTGGGTACCATCAAACTCGGTTTTTTAAATTTATTCTCTTGATTCTCACTGTTGACTTTCATGTCTTGGCTGTAGTTAAATATTTGTTTCAGTGCTACATTCCTTGTGAAATATTTAATATCAAATACAAACTCACTGAAACATGAAGGCATTGCTGGAATAAATGTTAAGCCTTTATTTAAGATTTTACTCTCCATTTCTGTCAGCACATGGCTAGATAAATTTATAACCAAGTCTGCCCCCTCTAATATCATGTTGACATTTTTCATCTCTTCCAATCTCTGATTAGGGATCGGTATCTTTGCTGCATGTCTCTCTGTTTCAGGAGAATCTGGAATTTCTGAAAAACAATGCTGCATACATCTTTGGACATGCTCCTTCTGACCATGTATTTTCTTTGCATATGGATTGTTTGGCTATAGCATCATTTATTGTTGCCACACCTGTAATAGTATTTCTGTTTCTGCTTGCTTCTTTCGTATTTGTCAATGGTGTATTTGTTTCAGTGTCAAAGTTGGTTCTCTGTCTGACATTTGCATCAATGTTATTGTTGTTATTATTCTCTCTTTCAGTGGAACTACCTTCACCTGCTCCTTTAGAATCTGCTTCTTTAGAACTATTTAGTTCCTGTTTCTCTGTTGTGTGCTTTATTGGAGGTTCTGGAACAGAAACAGATAGAGCTGGAGAAAGCTGAACTTCTGGAATCTGTTCTTGATAAATTGACTAATTTGCAACTAATTTTAATCAATTATAATGAGAAATTAAAAGACTTAAAAATAAAGAAACTGAAATGTGACTTTGATGATTTCCAAAAACTTAATAATGTTAAGTTGTCAATCTCGCCTTCATTCTTGCTTGATGGGTTCGGAGCCGATCCTCGGCTCCGACTCGGCACTAGCTAAGCTCAAGAGTCACTTTTACCAGCTCGAGGCAGCCCCATATCCCATGATGCAAGGCGGTAAGTACCCAGATCTCGTTTGCCGCTTCGCTTATGAGGTCCTCCTTTTACCAGCTCCTGGTAAGTGATTTGCTACTTCGCTATTTTAGCCCCTTTTAACTTAAAAACCCTTTATTGTTAGTTTTTATTTAGTTTTAAACATTTTCTGACAGAAATTTGTCTGTCTCTTCCTATTTTTAGTCAGACTTTCTCCCATCCCATCCCCCTGTTAGGGTGTGTGTGTGTGTTTTAGTTATACCTTTGGTATATTTAATTTAATTTCTTTGACTGGTGTGTGTGTCTGTGTTTGCACCATGTCAAAAGAGGGTCTCAGGCTTTTAAGTGTGACTCGTGCTGTCAGAAAATGTCTCTGACAGGCGGTCACACTTCTTGCCTGTACTGCCTGGGGCCTATTCACCTGCAGGACTCCTGTGCTATTTGTCATTCTTTCAGCCAGAGAGTCCTGCAGGAAAGAAAATAAGTTAATTTTGAGGGGCCTTCTTGAGGGCTCTCCGGCTAAGTCGGCTCCATCCAAGACTGCTAAGTCTTCCAAGGCCCAGGCTTCTGTGTCCAAGCCTGCGGCCTCGGCTCCGACTCGTTCTGAGTCGAGATCGGCTCGGCTGGAGCCGATTCTGGCTTACAAGCCGGCACCGATGGCTATCGGTGCCGATTCTGCATCGACCGCCGGTGTCGGCTCCGATCGGTTCTGACCACCATGTGGCTCAGGCATCGGTGTCGGCCCGATCAGCTCCGACACCGTTACTTTGTGGCTGTATCGGCTCCGGCTGGCCGATGCATCGAGGCTACCTGTCGGCTCTGACAAGTTGTCGGCTCCGACAGGTTCAATAGTTTCATCGGTTCCGATGGCTCCTTCGAGGAAGAGGTCTAGGTCTCCTTCCTTGGAGCCGATACTTCGGCTCGGCTTCACCTCTCCTCTCGAACGGAGCCATGGAGCCGATCTTCAACATCCAGGCTTTCTGACCATGATTTAGAGAGTGGTCAGTAGATTACTTAAGTCACAGGCACTGGCCCAAATGTTACATAGCCCGTCTCAACAGACGGCTATTGGTCCACACCCCGTTTCAGTTCCTCCTTCAACTCTACCCCAGAGCTTGGAGTTGGAGTCTTCGGGAATGGTTACTGCTACGGCTGAGGGACAGATACCCCTTCTGTTTCTTGACCTCTACTCTTATCTCCTCTTGAGACCTTCCTTAGAGGGATTCAGTGGTCTTCCATGGTCTCCTCCGAGGGGTGAGTGGCATCGGACCCTTGTCCAACCCGCTCTTCCCTTGGAGCCTCGGCCTTGGTGAGCTCGGCTCTCACATCTGCCTCGGAGACTTCCCTTTCGGTGGTCCCTGGAGTTCCTAGCTCTTCAGAACGGGTTCTCTCGGACATTCCTGGGAGGGGAGCATTCGAGGTGATGAAGAGTGTGCTAGCCACTGGTATCAGCCAGCAGTCTGTTCCCTTAGCTCCTCCCTCTGTAGTGCCTGTTGTCATCTCTGCCACTTCTCTTGCTACAGGACCCAGAGATCCTCTGCCTCAGGTTTCCCCATTGGGAATACCCCCCTCTTCCGAGGATTCTCCTGATGTTTCGGGAGATCCTCCTAGAAAGAGGACTTGTAAGAGGAAACATATGGACTCCCCCGAGTCTATCACTTCAGATACTGACTTAGATGAGTCAGAGGGATCCCCAAGATCCCCCTCTGAGGATGTCTCCTTCTCAGACATCCTCGAACTCCTTAAACAGAGGGGAAACTGGCCCACCAATAATCCCTCTGAGGATGAGTCAGTATACCTAGAGGCGTTTGGATCTCGGCCCTCCACCTCCTGGGTGTCTCCGCCTTCGACCCCTTATGCAAGTTATTGCCGAAGGCGTGGCTCCTGACTCTGTAGAGCCAGTCCCTAGGAGGCCTTCAAAATTTATTACTGCCCGTGTGATAAGCAATTCCTCACTAAGGGTGTCCCGCTGATGCCATGGTGGTGGCTGCTGCCACCAAGAAGGAACTTGCAGATCCTTTACCCGTCCATCCTCCTAATAAGGACTCTAGGACCATGGATAGGCAGATGTTTTCCTCAGCGACCTTTGCTATTCGCTGAATTACCTATGTCACTTCACCAGACTCCAAGGGATATCCTTAAGGAGCTAGGTGATGTTGTACAGGATCCTACAGCTGCTGGAGCTCAGGAAAAAATTGCTTCGCAGCTAGGAACCCTTAATTCCATTGCATTCTCCTCCATGCTTATATCATATGCTGATGATGGGCGGGTACAGGTGTGGCCCTTAGGCGCCAAGCCTGGATGCGGTTATGTGACATTGCAGATCCCTTTAAGGCGTCCTTCACAAATTCTCCCTTTGATGGGTCAGCTTTGTTTGGCCCTCAAGTGAAGGAAACTTTGACCAGGTGTGAGCAGGACGGCAAGACTCTTTCTGCCGTAGGAGTCCGTTTTTCCACCCCTTCTAGACCTTACCCCAAAGGAGAGAAAGGTGTCAAAATGTGGTTCATTCACGTGGTCAGTTTACCCTAGAGGCAGAGGGGTAACAACAACAGACACCGCTCTAGAGGCAGAGGGGTCCAAAACCAGGGAAACAGAGAGCCTCTCTCTGACAAGCCCTTTCAGCATCCCTGAGATGTTGCCCGGCTGCCCATCCTTGGAGGCAGTCGGGAAGACCAGAAGCCTGGCGTTCCCTCACTCAAGACAGATGGGTACAGTCGATCATATCCAAGGGTTACAAAATTCCTTTCGAGGAAAGTCCTTTCTATCACTCAAATTCCCTTCCAGATGTACCACCGGTCTAAGGGAAATTGCAGAGTTAGAAGTCTTAAAACTTCTGCAAAAAGAGCCATTCAGCCAGTTATGACAGATCATTCAGAGCCGGAATCTACTCAAGGTTCTTTTGGTCCCCAAAAGACGGAGACTGGAGACCAATATTGGATCTCAGCAGACTCAACAAGTCTGTGAGGAAGACAAGATTCGAATGGTCACTCTTCAGTCAATTCTGCCCTTCTTACAGAAGGACAACTGGATGTGCTCAATAGATCTTCAGGATGCGTACTATCACATCAAAATCCACAGACGCTCAAGGAGATTTCTCCGCTTTCGGCTGGGGTCCAGTCATTTCCAGTTCAGAGCCCTGCCCTTTGGTCTCACTACAGCCCCCAGAGTGTTCACCAAATGCATGGCAGTGGTCACGGCTCACCTGAGATGTCAAGGATTCCAGGTGTTTCCGTATCTCGACGACTGGCTCCTTTCAGCCACCACCAGGCATCAGCTTATCCAAGCCAGGGATTATACAATAAAGCTTTGTACTCTTTTGGGCATCTCGATAAACTTCGAAAAGTCATCCTTATCGCCCTGCCAGTCTATTACTTTCATAGGCGCAAACTTAAACACTGTTCGATGTCAGCTACCCTTACAGATCAAAGAGTTTCAGACATTCAAAGTCAAGTCAGGATCATTCTAGCCAACAAGAAAGTACAGGCCAGAATGGTTCTAAAGGTATTAGGCCTCATGGCTGCGGCCATTACTCTTCTTCCCCTGGCTCGCTTCTACATGCTTCAGTGGATGCTGTTCACACAGTGGTCGTACCAACAACTTCGTCACCAGATTCTGGTGACACAGATTCAAAGATCATCTTGCTTGGTGGATCACATCTCCCCAGGTTCACCAAGGCAGACACTTTGTACCCCCATCCCGGTAGCCACTGTCACCACGGATGCCTCCCTGATCGGGTGGGGGGGTCATTATCAGGGCAGGATGGTTCATGGGACGTGGCAGCCGTTCGAATACCACCTGCACATAAATGTCCTGGAGATGAGAGCAGTGCTTTTAATGTTGCAAGCCCTCAGCGACTTTTTCCCGTAGGGACAATTGCAGTCCACACAGACAACATGTCTGTAGTTTGGTATATCAACAAACAGGGCGGAACCAAGTCCTACCCCTTGTGTCGAAGCGCTCAGACTTTGGCAATGGGCAATCTCCTCTCATCGGTTTCTGGTAGCAACGCATATCCCTGGGAAAACCAACATTGTAGCGGACAGATTGAGCAGAGCTATTCTCATGCCTCACGAGTGGTCTCTCAAGCAATCTATAGCGGAAGAGATTTTTCTGGAATGGGGTCGCCCATGTTGCGATCTTTTTGCTACTCCCAAAACAGCAAATGCCCAGACTTCTTCTCTCTCTTCCCTCTTCCAGGCCATCCCCCCAGAGACTCTCTGACCCAGGATTGGCCCCAGGGACTTCTTTATGCCTTCCCTCCATTTCCTCTGATCCCTCAAGTTATCCAGAAGGCAACCGTTTTGAGAGCCAAATTGATTCTCATTGCCCCTTACTGGCCTTGACAAGTTTGGTTCCCGTTCCTCCATCGTCACCTTTTGGTGCAGCCGTGGCATCTGGACCCAGTGCCAGATCTTCTGACTCACCAATCCGGTCAGCTGCACCGGTCTATCCCCTCTCTCAACCTCACAGCATGGTTGCTCCACTTCCTTCCTTAGCCAGGCTTCCTTTGATCTCTAACCCAGTTAGAGACATCATAGTAGCTTCTTTAAAATCCTCTACCAGGAGGATTTATGCAAGCAAATGGAAACACTTCTCTTATTGGGCTAAGGCCAAGAGTATTGACCCTTTCACTGCCCCTGTTCAGGCAGTCCTGGACTTCTTAGCAGAGATTTTTCATGCAGTCTCCTCTTCTTCCACAGTCAGAGTTCAATTGGCTGCTATCTCGAACTTTCATGTCGGGATCGCAGATCACAATATTATGTCCCATAGGCTCTGCAGGGCCTTTTTGAAAGGAATTTTCCTACTAAAGCCTCCAATCAGGAATCCTCCTCCTCAGTGGGATCTAAATTTAGTGCTGACATCCTTGATTCTTCCCCCCTTCGAGCCAGCTGTTTCTTGTTCCCTGAAATTTCTTTCTTGGAAAACTTTATTCCTAGTGGCTATTACATCGGCCAGGAGGGTGTCTGAACTTCATGCTCTATCGGTTCGACCCCTATTTGGTTTTCACAAAGACAGAGTATCATTGAGAACTAATCCGACCTTTCTGCCTAAGGTCGCCTCAAAAAACAATTTGAATCAATCCATTGATCTCCCTGTATTTTTCCCAAACTATTCAGACAGAGCCGAAAAAAACTACATTATCTTGATGTCCACCGTCAACTCAGATATTATTTGGACAGAACAAAAAAATTTAGGAAATCTGATCAACTTTTTGTTTCCTATGCGGATAATAAGAAAGGCCTTCCTGTTTCTAAAGTGACCTTGTCTAGATGGCTTTCTTCGGTCATCTCTGAAATTTATCTGCTCAGGGGAAAACAGCTGTGCTCAAAACCTAAAGCACATTCAACTAGGAGCTTAGCTACTTCTACAGCCTTTCAAGCTAGACTTCCTTTAGACACTATTTGTGCAGCGCCACTTGGGCCACTCCTCATACTTTTGTTTCCCACTACAAATTGGACTTGGCCTCCAGGGACAGAGCCAGTTTTGGCTCTACAGTCCTCAAGAGTCTGTTCCATTGAGCCACCCAGGATAGAGGTGCTAGGGACGGTCCCATCAAGCAAGAATGAAGGCGAGATTGACAACTTAACATTAAGAAGTTATGTACCTACCATAACGTTCCATGTTAGTTGTCTTCTCGCCTTCTTTCTCGACCCTCCCTCCTTCCCCCAGGCCTGGACAGACCTTTCTAAGAAATTATTATGCTGAAGACCATTCAGACCTGGTCCTTCTTCCATCCTGTAAGTTTTCTTTCTTCCTTTTGGAAGTGTTTTTATGCTTGGTGTTATTGCCCTTTGTCATCAAACGAGATCTGGGTACTTACCGCCTTGCATCATGGGATATGGGGCTGCCTCGAGCTGGTAAAAGTGACTCTCGAGCTTAGCTAGTGCCGAGTCGGAGCCGAGGATCGGTTCCGAACCCATCAAGCAAGAAAGAAGGCGAGAGAAGACAACTAACATGGAACGTTATGGTAGGTACATAACTTCTTATTTTTGAGTGGCCTAAAGAAAACAGGAATGAATGAGTAATAGAATGGAATACTGCCAGTGAAGTTCTAATAAAGCAGACAAGAGAGAGACAGGAACTAAATAGTTCTAAAGGAGGACCACAGATTTTTTTGGACTTTGAAGTTAACAGCTCTAAAAGTGAGATTCATTTCTTGGATGTAATCATTCTGAGAAAAGCAGATGGATGCTTTGAAACAAGGACATTTAGGGAAGAATGCTGGAAAAATCATACTTTACATTGGTTAAACATGCATCCAAGACATGTATTCCCACAGCTAGTCAAAAGCAAACTGTTGAGGCAGTCTAGACTTAACACCGAGGACAATATCCATCAAGAGAAGATGTTGGAAATGAAACATGAACTGAGTATACTGATTGTGGGACTCAAAACTTTCTTTATGTAGCATCATGCACACAATGCACCTGCTTCTATGTTGGAAAGATGAACTAGAACTAGAATTTTTTCTCATCTATGAGATATCATAGGTTCATAGGTTCATAGGTAGGCACTAGGCTATCAGCCCAAGAGCCTAAGTAAGCCTAGCCAACAAGGTTCCCTGGCTTACGCCACCCAAGAAAGTTATTTTTCTGTGTCCCTGTTGAGCAGAGCCACAGAAGTGATCCCTGGGGTGTATTTCCTATTCCCCATCCACTCATCAAGATTTTTCTTGAAGAGTGCTAATGAGGAACTTTGCTTTACATAGATGGGTAGCTTGTTCCAGAGTATGGGAAGTCTCTGGGACCAGAATCTATCCCTTCAGCATGTCCTGTTTATTGTGGTGATAAGGTTTAGGTCCCTAGAGCATGTAGCTCGGAGGGATTGGGATTTCTTTAGGTGTAGCATGTCCGACAGCTCTGGGTTTGACATAGCTTTATATGTTAGGCAGAGATCACCTCAGAATAGGTGATATGCTGCGGAGTAAAGCTGGAGTTTTTTGAGACGGTAAGTGTAGGGTGTCTGTTTGAGGCCAGTAATCCTCCTTGTGAGGTACTTCTGTGGCCTTTCCAGCTGCTGCAGATGTCTTGTGAGGTACATTTCAAAAGGGGTATTGTACTCTATAATGGGTCTAATGAGTGTCATGTAGAGGGGAACAATGACTTCTTTTTTCCTGGATGAGAACCCTTTTGTGATGAGGTGTGCCATGTAGAATGATTTCCTGACTACTGTGGAGATGTGATTATCATAGGAGAGACTACTGTCCACCTGGGTCCCAAGGTCTCTTATCACACATTCGGCATTAAGTACACTACCGCCTATGTGGTAGTTCATGGGTACAGAGTTTTTACCAAAGGGGATGACAATGCACTTTTTGGCATTGAGCTTGAGGCCATGGCTCTGACACCAGGCATCTGTCTCAGTGAGGCCCTTCTGTAGGATGTCCACATCATTTGGGGACTTGACTATGGCTCCTAGTTTGCAGTCATCTGCGAACTTCATTAGCCAAAGGCCTTCTGTTTTAGCCTGTACTTCATAGAAGTAGATACCAAACAGGAGAGGTCCCAGGACTGAACCCTGTGGTACTCCACTTGTCACTGGTTTGAAGTCAGATTTGGAGTCTGCAACTTTTACAGTGTGGGTTCTGTCAGTGAGCCAGTTGGCAACCCATCTTGTGACATAAGGATTTATAGATGGTTTAGTGAGTTTATCTATAATTCCAGAATGGGGGACGGTGTTGAAAGCCTTGGCGAGGTCAAGATAGGCTGTGTGAACCACCTTACTCTCATCTACAGGTTTGGTGACTGCCTCAAAGAAGTCGATCAGTCAGATTTTCCCGGTTAACAAACGTAAACCAAATAAATAAATAAATAATATAAAGTCATATCCCCTGTGTTGTTATATATTTATTATAGGTTCATTGAAGTGTACATGCTGACAACCTGCTTAGTATCAGATGAACTGACTGGTGAGCGAGAGAGCCTGTATTCTAGCTTCTTGATATAGATGCATCTCTCACATAATGAATTTGTCTGGACGAGACAAAGTGGGTTGTCAGTGTACATGAGGCAATTGCTAAATTGACTCAGGATGCCCATGTTGACCAGCCTAGCTAGAAAAACTGTGAGAAATTGTTGACCCATAATGCTAGGTAAGTTGATGTGGTCAGAAAACAGGGTAAGGACAGGAAATAGAGAACAGGAGAAGTGGACAAAATATGAAGGGTTAGTGAGTAGGATCTGTGTTGGTACCTCAGGATCTTTGCTGAATGTATCACCTGTCAGTGAGGGACAATCACGAAAAATCACCAAAGTTGCACCAGCAGAGTACTAAGGGAAAATGTGCAGGCAAAAGTGTTTGCATCTATAACCACCAAAGGTGCCCACCGCTGCTCGATAGTGCACTATGGGGAAATAAGCGCAAACTGCCGCAAACGCGGTGCTTATGTAGTAAATGAGAGCAAACTGATTTAAACAAATTAACCAACAAAAAAGCTCAAAACTGAGCCCTGTTCCAGCAACCTTCAATCAGATGAGTTCTAACAGCACACTCATTCCACAAGGGTGCAGGGGAACCCTCTCCAGCAAAAGATAGTCTGGTTTAGTGCTCAGGTTATACAATCAGAACTAGATTCAGCAGGTCTGAATCTAGCCTATGCAACAGCAAACAAAGTGCAACAATGTCAGAAAAAAAACAGTTCAAATAAGCAGTGATATGGTAAAAATGCAGTTCAAAACAATATACCATAAAAAATTCTACTTAAGTTTTGCAGAGATCATCAGATGGCTTGGTTTGATCAGATAAATACAGCAGAGTAGTACCTGGTTGCCAAACTCTGTGGAGCTTTGCTAAAACAAGGGCAAACCTGTTCAAATGCAGGGCTTATGTAGCAAATGAGAGCAAACTGATTTAAACAAATTAACCAATAAAAAAGTTCAAAACTGAGCCTTGTTCCAGCAACCATCAATCAAACAAGTTCTTCTAACTGCACACTCCTTCCACTAGGGTGCAGGATAACCCTATTAGCAAAAAAATGGCAAGGTTTAGTGCTCAAGTTATACAAAGAGAACTAGATTCAGCAGGTTTGAATCTAGTTTATGCTACAGCAAAAAAGTGCAATAATTTCAGGAAAAAAACAGTTCAAATAAGCAGTGATATGACAAAAATGCAGTTCAAAAGTGCAATATACAGTGAACATTTTTACTTAAGTTTTGCAGAGATCAGCAGATGGCTTGGTTTGATCAGATAAATACAGCAGAGCTGCAGCTGGTTGTCAAACTCTGTGGAGCTTTGCTAAAACAAGTGCAAATCCACTCAAATGCGAGCTTATGTAGCAAACAAGGGCAAACTGATTTAAACATATTAACCAATTAAAAAGCTCAAAACTGAGCCCTGTTCTAGCAACCTCAATTAGATGAGTTCTAAGTACACATGCCTGCCACTAGGGTGCAGGGGAACCCTCTCCAACAAAAGATGGCTTGGTTTAGTGCTCAGGTTGTACAAACAGAGCTAGATTCAGTAGGTCTGAATCTAGTCTATGCAACAGCAAACAAAATGCAACAATGTCAGAAAAAAGCAGTTGAAATAAGCAGTGTTATGGTAAATATGCAGTTCAAAAGTGTAATATACAGAGAAAAATTCTACATGAGTTTTGCAGAGATCAGCAGATGGCCAGGGTTGCCACCTTTTAACAAGGGCAAAGTGGGACATGGGGGTGTGGTCAACAGGATAGGGGTGTGGCCAGCATGACACTGGCCACACCCCCACCACGACATCACCAGAGTTGTTAAAGGAGATGCAGTATTATAGAGGAATGGAGCAAAAAAGAGTTTACAGTTTGAAAAAGGTCAAATAGTAAATGAGGTAATGTAGGGGGCATTTTGGCCATTGAAGACTAACATTAACACAGCTTGTAGAAAATGAAATGCATTATTTTTACCACTGAACATGCCCACCACACCCCACAAGACAAAAAAAGTTAACCATATTCACTGAACCAAAAACAGTAAAATGAATGAGAATGCACAGTGGATACCATAGACCTAATTTAGCTTTTGACCACAGCAGTTAAGAAATGTATGGCACTAATTTACACAGCGCAATGATCTATTAATAAACATGCCCAACAGCAGCACTGCTCATAATCTGATTATAATGAAAACAGTAAATAAGTATGTTGAAGACATCACTAAAACACAAAATAAAACTTTGCTACTTAGATGCAAACTACCCTGTAACATGGTTTAGCACAATCTCAAATACATTGCATTAACTTCAGAGCATCCATCCACAAAAAAAAAAAAATAAATGGGAAAAAAGTCCAAACATTTTAACTTTAAAACTACAATGTACAGCAGACTCCATGGGCTCCTTTTACTTCAAAACATAGCAATTAATCCAGCACAGCAATGCAATAAACAGGCCCAAGTAAAAGTAACACACCCATATTCACATTACAAGCAAAACAGTACATTTTAACCTTATTAAAAATGCATAATAAATTAAATGCACACATTTACAAGTATAAATGAAAACAATCTTGAAACAGCTTTGGCAAATTGGCAATGTACCTACTAGAATAATAAATGAATTACATTAACTGTTAACATTTCCACTCAAAAGGTAGACTTGTACCACATAGACATGGACTTGCAGGAACAGGAAAAATTACCTAAACAGTATATCGTAACTTCCTGAAAACAGCATTATAGTGCATATTTCCATACAAAAAGTACAAACTATGCTCAAACAGTTCCTATATGCATACAGACAATACCCAGAAAAAGCTACGACAATAGAAATGCATCACACTAAGTTTATATTTCACTGCCCCCCAACAGAAACAAACAACTTCTATACACAGTTCAGCCTTTTAAAAGTAATGCTTCCAAATCATACCCCAAGCATAATAACAATTACATATACATTCAGGTTTTATATCTTTAAAAACTACTACTCAAAAATATCAAACTAACTACTACAGATTTAAATATTGCACTGCACCCATCATCTGCCTTTAAACATTAAAACAATTAAACCACAATATATTCCCATTTTAAACTAGTACAAAAGTCTCAAAATAACCACTGCACAGATTTAAATACTACATCCCCATCTACCACTAAACATTAAAAACTTAAATAAAGCACACTATTCCCATTTTAAATAACTAAAGCCACAAAATGCAATTATCTACTTACCACTCACAGTTATTGCTGGGCTGGCTGGCTCCCTTGCTGGCTTCTTTCCTGGCTGGGCTGGCTCCCTTGCTGGCTGGGCTGGGCTGGCTACCTTGCTGGCTGGGCTGGGCTGGCTAGGCTGGCTCCCTTGCTGGCTAGGCTGGCTCCCTTGCTGGCTTGGCTGGCTAGGCTGGCTCACTTGCTGGCTTGGCTGGCTGGCTAGGCTGGCTCCCTTGCTGGCTTGGCTGGCTGGCTAGGCTGGCTCCCTTGCTGGCTTGGCTGGCTCCCTTGCTGGCTTGGCTGGCTGGCTAGGCTGGCTCCCTTGCTGGCTTGGCTGGCTGGCTAGGCTGGCTCCCTTGCTGGCTTGGCTGGCTCCCTTGCTGGCTTGGCTGGCTGGCTGGGCTGGCTCCCTTGCTGGCTTGGCTCCCTTGCTGGCTTGGCTGACTGGCTAGGCTGGCTTCAATGGTGAAAAAAAAAAATCAGATCTTTTGTCGGGACTCGCAGCTGCTATAGAGCTTAGTGCTCTACAGCTGTGACCTTTATGGGGCTCTTCAGAAGATGTTCCCGCCCCCTACGATGGCTGCAGCCAATTACTGTGCTGCATTACCACCCGGACCTAGCAGAGAATCCCTCTAACTGCAGGTCCGGGTGACGAGTGCATTGCCGTGGAAAAACCGGAAGTATTTTCGGCTTTTCCACGCAATTTTAAATGCGCTGCAAGCGCAAAGGGGAAAAAACGGGACTTTTAAAGTCCCACGCTTGGTGAGCGCGGGAAGCGGGATGAGAGCACTCAAACCGTGAGTGTCCCGCTGACAACGGGACGGGTGGCAACCATACAGATGGCTTGGTTTGATCAGATAAATACAGTAGGGAAGTAGCAGGTCACCAAACTCTGTGGAGCTTTTTAAAACAAGCGCAAACTTGCACAAATGTGGGGCTTATGTAGCAAATGAGAGCACACCAATTTAAACAAATTAACCAATAAAAACCTCAAAACTGAGCCCTGTTCCAGCAACTATCAATCAAATGAGTTCTTCTAACTGCACACTCATTCCACTAGGGTGCAGGATAACCCTATTAACAAAAGATGGCATGGTTTAGTGTTCAAGTTATGCAAAGAGAACTAGATTCAGCAGGTCTGAATCTAGTTTATGCTACAGCAAAAAAGTGCAATAATTTCAGGAAAAAAAAACAGTTTAAATAAGCAGTGATACGATAAAAATGCAGTTCAAAAGTGCAATATACAGTGAAAATTTCTACTTAAGTTTTGCAGAGATCAGCAGATGGCTTGGTTTGATCAGATAAATACAGCAGAGGTGTAGCTGGCCGTTAAACTCTGTGGAGCTTTGCTAAAACAAGAGCAAACCCATGCAAATGCGAGCTTATGTAGCAAACAAGGGCAAACTGATTTAAACATAGTAACCAATAAAAAAGTTCAAAACTGAGCCCTGTTCTAGCAACCTCAATTAGATGAGTTCTAACTACACATGCCTGCCACTAGGGTGCAGGGGAACCCTCTCCAACAAAAGATGGCCTGGTTTAGTGCTCAGGTTGTACAAACAGAACTAGATTCAGCAGGTTTGAATCTAGTCTATGCAACAGCAAACAAAATGCAACAATGTCAGAAAAAAACAGTTGAAATAAGCAGTGTTATGGTAAATATGCAGTTCAAAAGTGTAATATACAGAGAAAAATTCTACATGAGTTTTGCAGAGATCAGAAGATGGCTTGGTTTGATCAGATAAATACAGCAGAGGTGTAGCTGGTCGTCAAACTCTGTGGAGCTTTGCTAAAACAAGTGCAAACCCATGCAAATGCGAGCTTATGTAGCAAACAAGGGCAAACTGATTTAAACATATTAACCAATAAAAAAGCTCAAAACTGAGCCCTATTCTAGCAACCTCAATTAAGTGAGTTCTAACTGCATATGCCTGCCACTAGGGTGCAGGGGAACCCTCTCCAACAAAAGATGGCCTGGTTTAGTGCTCAGGCTGTACAAACAGAAATAGATTCAGCAGGTCTGAATCTAGTCTATGCAACAGCAAACAAAATGCAACAATGTCAGAAAAAAGCAGTTGAAATAAGCAGTGATATGGTAAATATGCAGTTCAAAAGTGTAATATACAGAGAAAAATTCTACATACGTTTCGCAGAGATCAGCAGATGGCTTGGTTTGATCAGATAAATACAGCAGAGCAGTAGCAGGTCACCAAACTCTGCGGAGCTTTCTAAATCAAGTGCAAACTTGTGCAAACGTGAGGCTTATGTAGCAAATGAGAGAAAACTGATATAAAAAATTAACCAATAAAAATCTTAAAACTGAGCATTGTTCCAGCAACCTTCAATTGGAAGAGTTCTAACTGCATACTCCTGCCACTAGGGTGTATGCGAACCTTCTCCAACAAAAGATGGCCTGGTTTAGTGCTCAGGTTATACAAACAGAACTAGATTCAGCAGGTCTGAATCTAGTCTATGCTACAGCCAAGTGCAACAATTTCAGAAAAAAAACAGTACAAATAACTAGTGATGTATAAAAATGCAGTTCAAAAGTGGAATATGCAGTTATAAATTCTACCTAAGTTTTGCAGAGATCAGCAGATGGCTTGGAATGATCAAATGAATACAGTAGAGCAGTAGCTGATTGCCAAACTCTGTGGAGCTTTGCTGAAAGAAGCACAACCCCCCAAATGGGGTGCTTATGTAGCAAATGAGAGCAAACTGATTTAAACAAATTAACCAATAAAAAAGTTCAAAACTGAGCCCTGTTCCAGCAACCATCAATCAAACGAGTTCTTCTAACTGCACACTCCTTCCACTAGGGTGCAGGATAACCCTATTAGCAAAAAGATGCCATGGTTTAGTGCTCAAGTTATACAAAGAGAACTAGATTCAGCAGGTTTGAATCTAGTTTATGCTACAGCAAAAAAGTGCAATAATTTCAGGAAAAAAACAGTTCAAATAAGCAGTGATATGATAAAAATGCAGTTCAAAAGTGCAATATACAGTGAAAATTTTTACTTAAGTTTTGCAGAGATCAGCAGATGGCTTGGTTTGATCAGATAAATACAGCAGAGCTGCAGCTGGTTGTCAAACTCTGTGGAGCTTTGCTAAAACAAGTGCAAATCCACTCAAATGCGAGCTTATGTAGCAAACAAGGGCAAACTGATTTAAACATATTAACCGATTAAAAAGCTCAAAACTGAGCCCTGTTCTAGCAACCTCAATTAAATGAGTTCTAAGTACACATGCCTGGCACTAGGGTGCAGGGGAACCCTCTCCAACAAAAGATGGCCTGGTTTAGTGCTCAGGTTGTACAAACAGAGCTAGATTCAGTAGGTCTGAATCTAGTCTATGCAACAGCAAACAAAATGCAACAATATCAGAAAAAAGCAGTTGAAATAAGCAGTGTTATGGTAAATATGCAGTTCAAAAGTGTAATATACAGAGAAAAATTCTACATGAGTTTTGCAGAGATCAGAAGATGGCTTGGTTTGATCAGATAAATACAGCAGGGAAGTAGCAGGTCACCAAACTCTGTGGAGCTTTTTAAAACAAGCGCAAATTTGCACAAATGTGGGGCTTATGTAGCAAATGAGAGCAAACCAATTTAAACAAATTAACCAATAAAAACCTCAAAACTGAGCCCTGTTCCAGCAACCATCAATCAAATGAGTTCTTCTAACTGCACACTCATTCCACTAGGGTGCAGGATAACCCTATTAACAAAAGATGGCATGGTTTAGTGTTCAAGTTATGCAAAGAGAACTAGATTCAGCAGGTCTGAATCTAGTTTATGCTACAGCAAAAAAGTGCAATAATTTCAGGAAAAAAACAGTTCAAATAAGCAGTGATATGATAAAAATGCAGTTCAAAAGTGCAATATACAGTGAAAATTTTTACTTAAGTTTTGCAGAGATCAGCAGATGGCTTGGTTTGATCAGATAAATACAGCAGAGCTGCAGCTGGTTGTCAAACTCTGTGGAGCTTTGCTAAAACAAGTGCAAATCCACTCAAATGCGAGCTTATGTAGCAAACAAGGGCAAAATGATTTAAACATATTAACCGATTAAAAAGCTCAAAACTGAGCCCTGTTCTAGCAACCTCAATTAAATGAGTTCTAAGTACACATGCCTGGCACTAGGGTGCAGGGGAACCCTCTCCAACAAAAGATGGCCTGGTTTAGTGCTCAGGTTGTACAAACAGAGCTAGATTCAGTAGGTCTGAATCTAGTCTATGCAACAGCAAACAAAATGCAACAATATCAGAAAAAAGCAGTTGAAATAAGCAGTGTTATGGTAAATATGCAGTTCAAAAGTGTAATATACAGAGAAAAATTCTACATGAGTTTTGCAGAGATCAGAAGATGGCTTGGTTTGATCAGATAAATACAGCAGGGAAGTAGCAGGTCACCAAACTCTGTGGAGCTTTTTAAAACAAGCGCAAATTTGCACAAATGTGGGGCTTATGTAGCAAATGAGAGCAAACCAATTTAAACAAATTAACCAATAAAAACCTCAAAACTGAGCCCTGTTCCAGCAACCATCAATCAAATGAGTTCTTCTAACTGCACACTCATTCCACTAGGGTGCAGGATAACCCTATTAACAAAAGATGGCATGGTTTAGTGTTCAAGTTATGCAAAGAGAACTAGATTCAGCAGGTCTGAATCTAGTTTATGCTACAGCAAAAAAGTGCAATAATTTCAGGAAAAAAAAAACAGTTCAAATAAGCAGTGATACGATAAAAATGCAGTTCAAAAGTGCAATATACAGTGAAAATTTCTACTTAAGTTTTGCAGAGATCAGCAGATGGCTTGGTTTGATCAGATAAATACAGCAGAGGTATAGCTGGTCATCAAACTCTGTGGAGCTTTGCTAAAACAAGTGCAAACCCATGCAAATGCGAGCTTATGTAGCAAACAAGGGCAAACTGATTTAAACATATTAACCAATAAAAAAGCTCAAAACTGAGCCCTATTCTAGCAACCTCAATTAAGTGAGTTCTAACTGCATATGCCTGCCACTAGGGTGCAGGGGAACCCTCTCCAACAAAAGATGGCCTGGTTTAGTGCTCAGGCTGTACAAACAGAAATAGATTCAGCAGGTCTGAATCTAGTCTATGCATCAGCAAACAAAATGCAACAATGTAAAAAAAAAGCAGTTGAAATAAGCAGTGATATGGTAAATATGCAGTTCAAAAGTGTAATATACAGAGAAAAATTCTGCATAAGTTTCGCAGAGATCAGCAGATGGCTTGGTTTGATCAGATAAATACAGCAGAGCAGTAGCAGGTCACCAAACTCTGCGGAGCTTTCTAAATCAAGTGCAAACTTGTGCAAACGTGAGGCTTATGTAGCAAATGAGAGAAAACCGATATAAAAAATTAACCAATAAAAATCTTAAAACTGAGCATTGTTCCAGCAACCTTCAATCGGAAGAGTTCTAACTGCATACTCCTGCCACTAGGGTGTATGCGAACCTTCTCCAACAAAAGATGGCCTGGTTTAGTGCTCAGGTTATACAAACAGAACTAGATTCAGCAGGTCTGAATCTAGTCTATGCTACAGCAAAGTGCAACAATTTCGGGAAAAAAAACAGTACAAATAACTAGTGATGTATAAAAATGCAGTTCAAAAGTGGAATATGCAGTTATAAATTCTACCTAAGTTTTGCAGAGATCAGCAGATGGCTTGGAATGATCAGATGAATACAGTAGAGCAGTAGCTGATTGCCAAACTCTGTGGAGCTTTGCTGAAAGAAGCACAACCCCCCAGATGGGGTGCTTATGTAGCAAATGAGAGCAAACTAATTTAAAAAATATTAACCAAAAAAAGCTCAAAACTGAGCCCTGTTCCAGGAACCTTCAATCAGATGAGTTCTAACTACACACTCCTGCCACTAGGGTGCAAGGGAACCTTCTCCAACCAAAAATGGCCTGGTTTAGTGCTCAAATTATACAAACAAAACTAGATTCAAAAGGTCTAAATCTAGTCTATGCTGCAGCAAACAAAGTACAACAACTTCAGAAAAAAAGTTCAAATATGCAGGCACAATAAGCCTTCGACCAGCAACTCCTGGCTTAGAAGGGCAGAGGCTACCCTCTCCTCCCACAAGAGTGTAGACCACAAACCCTCTCAATGTAAAATAACTGTCCTGAAGCCCAAGCACTTAAACCAGAACTAAGACACTTTTAGAATAACAGACACACTAAGCCTTCAACCAGCAATTTCCAACTTAGAAGGATGTAAGCTACCTCTCCTTCTGCAAGAGTGTGGACCACAAACCTTCTTAATGTAAAACAACTGGCTTGAAGTCCAAGTGCTTAAACCAAAACTAAGAGGCTTAGAATAACATTTACAATTTAATCAGGCTACTGACAAGCAGTAATAAATGCAGCAGAATAAATGCATCTGAACAATTTTAAGAACAAGCAGCTAAAGCAAAATAAAGTAGGAAGAAACACAAATACAATAAAAGCAGCTGAATAAAGTGTACATTTTTAAGTTAAGTGGGGAGGGAGAAAACAGAAGATAATTCAAGATTAAGAAACTACTAGTGCTGGCCTTCCCAAATGATCCCTCTGTACTCAATAAAATGAGCTGATGAGATGGGACTAGGAAATGTGTCCAAAATCAGATTTTATTTATAGTAGGGTCGGGCAACTCAAAAGCCACCAAGTTTAAGAATACGACAACAATTGCGTGGGTGGGTGGAAAAAAATAAAATGCAGACAGGGATCAACAATATTCAGGCAGAGTACAGCAAGCAAGCCAAACAACACTCCAACTAAATAGAGATATTTCTAACTAAATGAGGAATGCTATTTCTCAGCTCCTTCCACTAATTAGCTGATGTTATTCACTGTTTGCAAAGGAATTATTTGCTAACTTTTTTAATTCACCCTAGCTACGACCTCTTAAAACTCCAACAGAACAGAAAACCTAAAACAAAACAAATGTAATAAAATAATAAGGAACAAAATAGAAGTAACCAAACCTTAAATGAAAAACTTCAATTCAAAATAAAATGCAGACAGGGATCAGCAATATTCAGACAGAATACAGCAAGCAAGCCAAACAACACTCCAACTAAATAGAGATATTTCTAGCTAAATGAGGAATGCTATTTCTCAGCTCCTTCCACTAATTAGCTGATGTTATTCACTGTTTGCAAAGGAATTCTTTGCTAACTTTTTAAATTCACCCTAGCTACAACCTCTTAAAACTCCAGCAGAACAGAAAACGTAAAACAAAACAAATGTACTAAAAGAATAAGGAACAAAATAGAAGTACCCAAACTTTAAATGAAAAACTTCAATTCAAAATAAAATGCAGACAGGGATCAGCAATATTCAGGCAGAGTACAGTAAGCAAGCCAAACAACCATAAGACAGTTGCAATATATTCAGTGATGTTTATAAGCTCAATAAATGTAAGCTAACAAAAAGATTTGTTGAGACAGAAAAAAGTAGAAGACCAAAGACTGAGTAGGAGAAGACTTGGCTATAATACAGATACACAGAGACAGCATAAAGATAAACAGTGAAACAAAAATAGTGGAAGGCATATAATGAGTAGAAGTAGTATTAAACATAAGGAAACTTGAGTATAATAAAAAGTAACTAGTGAAAGAACATGTAAGGGTGACAGTTTAACAAATAAGGTGATAAGTATAACATAATAGAAATGTAACACTGATTAGTGGAAAGTCAGTTTAGTAAGAAGGGATATCGACTTAGTGATAGTAATTATTGGAGAAAAGAGTGCAGAGAATAGTACTAGCAAAAGACGAGAAAAATAAGTGAAATTAACCTGGTGAGCAAGCACATTGGAATTAAAAAAATGATTTTAATTTCTCTTTTTAGAGATGGAAGGAGATAGTTCTCATATTGTAGAATAGCGAGAGTCCCATAGTTGAAATACACAGCTGTAGTTTATGGAGTCACCTAAGCTATTATATGATTTGTTTGACATTGAGAAAGTATGAATCAGCAGATCAGAGTGAGTCTACCATTGCAGAACAGAAAAGAGACAGGGGGACTTGTCTGGAAAAAGAGAGAATAACTGAGCAAGCTTTAACTGTAAAAGACAGAAATAGTTCAAGAATTCAAGTCAATGTATTTCTTGAGGACTTTGTGTGTTGAACCTGATGATTTAGTAGCAAATGTTGCTATTTTGTTATGGCATTGTTTCAGTTTTTTTATTAATGATGTTAGCGAGGATAGGAGAAACATAAAGTAGATTTGAGAGAAGATAAGATGTAATGGTGGTTTTATAGCAATGTGCTATGTGAAAGTTAGATGCGTTGTGTAGCATACTTATTTACAGTGAATCTGGTTCACTACTGTTTGAATATGGGAGTCAAATTTAAATTTATCTAGTGTGATCCCTAGTAGTCTGGTATGTGACTCTAATTCCAACTGGATATTTTGGATTGATAATATTATAAAGTTAATATGCTTATCAGAATAAGACTTTGAAGGAACATTACTTTGGATTTGTTTGGATTTAGAAGTAATTGAGACAGGCCATCCAAATTTCAATGGATACGAACGATTTTTGGATGATGGTTTGTAGTGAAAAAAGAGAAAATTGAGAGCAGATAAGAGTAGAATCATCATCATAGCAGATAAGGATAGAATGAGATGAGGAAGAAACAAGATTACTGATTACTTAGAATGGATCCTTGTGGAACACCAGAAGAAACTGCCAAATTATTAGAGAAGACTGATTGCTGTTTAACTGCTTGTGTTCTATTGGAGAGGTAGCTAGTGAAATGGAAAGTAGAAGCCAAGGGAAGAAAGGGTGTGAAGTAATTTAGGATGGAAGACAGTATCAAAAGCTTTTGAAAGATCTAGGAAGAGTGCCAAATTGAATTTCTTGTCATTTCTTTCTCAGCAAATTGCATTAAGGAAGGAAAGTAAGACAGTAGTTGTGCTATGGTAAGTATGAAATCCATGTTGTAATGGTGAGAGAAGATTATTGGAGAGGATGTATTGAGAAACATGATTTTAGATAGATCTTTCAAAGATTTTTGATAGAGGTGAGAGAATAGGTATGGGACAGAAGTTTGACATTTCAATACAACTACCATCTTCATGTAGTGGAAGAATAAAAGATGTTATGTGATCCTATCTCGCCTACATTCTGACTGATGGGTTCGGAGCCGATCCCTCGGCTCCGACTCGGCACGCTTATGCCAAAGAGCGAAGTCTCTTATTGGCTGAGCTTACTATATCCCAGGATGCACCACTACCAGTCCCCCAGATCTCGTTTGCCGCTTCCCTGCGAAGACGTGGTCTCGAGCTGGCTGGGCTGAGTAGTTATTTTAACTAACTTTTTCTGTCAGTTTTTTGCTGTTTTTTGTCTCAAAAACTGTTTTAACGGGTAACGCTCTTATTGTGTGTGTTTGGATTTTGAAAACTTGTTGTGTGATTGGGTTGAGTTTGATTTGCCCCTTCATCTAGGGCCTTCCCGGTCAGTCAACCCTTCTAAAACTTTACAGGGTTTCAGAGTTCCCTGTCATTTGCGCCTTAAGCAATAACTGAAAGCATAATTTTTTAGGTTTGTCATCAGTAAATCAGTAGTTGTATATTTTCCTGTCAAAAGTTACTGGAATTGTTTACTATAATGTCTCAGACTCCTAGGCCTTCGGGCTTTAAAAATGTTCAAAATGTGGTTTCAAACTGTCTATCACAGACGATCATTCGCTCTGTGTGTATTGTTTAGGTGCAAAACACTTGCAGGAGTCATGCAGCGTATGTCACGCTTTTTCCTCAAGGGTCCTCCAGGAGAGGAAAAATAAATTGATTCTTAAGGGGTTAATTAAACCTTCCTTTGAAGAAGCCTTGGCATCCTCTCCTTCTCCGGCTAAAGAAAAGGGCGCCGGTTCCGACCAGTCCGTCAGATCCGACCGCCAAGAGACATAGGCAGGCCTCCTTCGCTCCAAAGACTTGAGCCGAGGTCGGAACGGTCTGCCTCGATGCCACCAGTATCGACTCCTCTGGCTTTGGAGCCGATGGCTGGGGCATCGAGGCGGGTCACCTTCGCCGGCTCCACTGCTCGGAGCCGACAAGGGTCGCCCGCTCAGACACTTCCTCCTCGGCGCAAGTCCACCTCAGCACCGATGGAATCTGGTGTGTATTCCTCGGCGCCGATACTCATCGAGTCGCCTCGAGCCGGTCCCCTAGCCCTTTGGGGCCGTTGGAGAGGCCGCTCAACCCGTTCTGTTTCCTCTCGGTCTTCGAGAATGTCTGATTCTGATATAGACAGGGTGCTCCAAAGACTGTTCCAGTCCCCAGTCTTCCAAAATTTGTTTCGTTCACCCAGTTGGCTTCGAGCCGATGACCTTGGCCCACCCCATTGCCATTCCTCCTCCGACTGCTTCGGCTCCGTCGGAGCAGGTGCTGTTGGAGCCGGTGGAGATCTCAGGGTCAGCTCCGACCCTTACTCCAACCGGGCCTCGGGTCCGAGTTTGGTACGCTGGACTTCTTCGGCTGGACCCGGGGTGATGTTCGGGACCTATGCTTTCGGTTCCGAGCCTCCCCCTCGGTGCTTCGGCTGCGGGACTTCCGTCGGCTATCACGGCTCCGGAGACCGGACACTCCCAGGATTCTGGGGGTCCGGCTTTCAGGGCCATGAGGAGTGCCTTGGCCAAGTCCTCTTCAGCCATCTCTCCGGCTTTACCGGCACCTTCCCTGGGCGTGGAGACTGGGTCTTTGGCAGTTCCCCTGTCCGTAGTCAGCGGAGCCCCGAGGCCTGAGGTTACCCCAGTGGGGGTTCCCTCCTCCTGAGGGTTCTTGAGTTGTCTTCGGAGGAACCCCCAAGGAAGAGATCGTGCAAGAGGAAGCACGTGGACTCCCCCGAGTCTATTACATCAGACACTGATATGGATGATGCAGAGGGGTCCCAGTCGTCCTCGGATGATGTCTCATTTGCAGACATCTTAGAGATCCTCAAACAACGAGGCAGCTGGATATCCAAACCCCCCTCTGCTGACGAGTCAGTGCTCCTCAAGGCCTTTGGGGCTCAGCCTCCGCCTCCTGGGTGTCTCCGCCCCTTCGACGAGCTTCTGGATTTAGTTTGTCGAAGGGGGAACATCCAGATACCGTGGAACCAGTCCCTTCTCGTCCAAATAAATTTTTGTCTGCTCCCCGAGAAGGAGTTCCTCACTAAAGGCGTGGCTGTAGATGCCATGGTGGTGGCATCTGCTACACAACAGGACGTGGCAGAGGCTTCAACGTCCGTCCATCCTCCTAATAAGGAGTCTAGGAGTATGGACAGGTACGGAAGCGCACCCTGACTTCAGCGGCCTTTACTTTAAGGTCTCTGAATTATTTGGCACATTTTACCAGGCTTCAGAGGGATCTGGTCAAGGAGTTGTCAGATTCCTCTCGGTAACCTACCTGAGCAGCTAGCCCAGTCGGTTAGCTCTCAGTTGGCTATCCTTACGCCAATTTCTAACTCGTCCATGAGGCTCATTTCCTATGCGGCCGGGGGTAGAGCGGCAGGCACAGGCGTGGCTCTCACGTAGACAAGCCTGGCTCCGCTTGTGTCAGTTTCGGAGGCCTTCAAGTCTTCCTTCGCCGACGCCCCTTTGATGGGTCCTCATTGTTTGGACCCAAGGTTAAAGACACCCTTACCCGCTGTGAGCAAGAGGGAAAAACTTTATCTGCCGTAGGTGCCGTTATTCCACTCCTTTCGCCTTACCCCAAGGCTAAAGGAGGGGAAAATGTGGTTCCGCAAATCTGCAAGTTTTTCTCCCAACAGCAGGAAGATTCCCTTCCAGAGGCAGAGGACGGGAAATTTTTCAGGGAGACGTCCCAGAGGCGGCAGAGGGCCCGCAATTCTGGAGACCGCGAGTCCTTTCGTGGCTCTTCAGCCTCCCACACGTCATGAGGGATTGCCCGGCTGTGCTGCTCGGAGCCAGTCGGGTGTCGCTTTGCCAAGCACCTAAAAGCCTGGGAGTCAATCACTCAGGACAGATGGGTGCTTCGGATCATTGCCGGAGGTTACACCATCCCATTCACATACTCGCCCCCACCGTCCAAAAGAATCCCGGACCCACCACCCAGTCAAAGGGAAATGGCAGCCGCAGAAGCTTTAAAGCTGCTAGAAAAAGGAGTCATCCAACCGGTCCCCACAGACCAGATCGGATCAGGAAATTACTCCAGGTTCTTTTTAGTGCCAAAAAAGACAGGGGACCTGAGACCAATATTGGATCTCAGCAGACTGAACCAATCCGTCACGAAATCCAAATTCGAATGGTCACGTTACAATCCATTCTCCCATTGTTGGAGAAGGATGTTTGGATGTGCTCCATAGACCTCAAGGATGCCTATTATCACATACCGATACATCAGGCGTCCAGAAGGTATCTGCGCTTCAGCCTGGGAGTCAGTCATTACCAATTTTGCGCTCTGCCCTTTGGTCTCACCACAGCCCCAGGGTGTTCACCAAGTGTTTGGCAGTAGTGACGGCTCACCTGAGAAGTCTTGGATTCCAAGTGTTTCCCTATCTCGACGACTGGCTCCTGACTGCCACCACCAGGCATCTACTAATGGACAACCTCAAAGCCACCATCTCCTGGGTATTACCCTGGGGATTACATTCAATTGGTCAAAGTCTGTCTTGCTGCCCTCTCAACGCATAAAGTTTATAGGAGCAGAGATAGACTCAAGATTGATGCGTCTTTCTTCCTGCCGAAAGGATCCAAACTTTACAGGGCCAAGTTCAAGCTCTGATCTCGAGATCCAAAGCCCCAGCCAGGATGGTTCTACAAGTTTTAGGCTCAATGTCTGCCACGGTTCTTTTAGTTCCTCTGGCAAGATTACACATGAGGATTCTTCAGTGGCTATTGTCAACTCAATGGTCCTTTCAGGATCTTCCCCTCAATCATCACATCATGATTACGGATATATGCAAAAGGGACCTTCGCTGGTGGCTTCAGACATCCAATTTGGATCAAGGAAAACCCTTTGTTCTTCCCTCTCCAGTGGTTACCCTGACGACAGATGCCTCCCAGATAGGGTGGGGGGGGCATTGTCTGGGCAGGCTAGTTCAGGGCTCCTGGCTTCCAGACAGCTCTTCTCCACATCAACGTGTTGGAGATGAGGGCTGTACTTCTATCCCTACAAGCCTTACACAAGTTTCTTCCTCAAGGCATCATCGCCATCCACACAGACAACATGTCGGTGGTTTGGTATCTGAACAAACAAGGAGGGACCAGATCATACCCCCTTTGCAGAGAGGCCATGAGAGTGTGGGAATGGGCTGTAGCTACCAACCGCTTCTTGGTAGCGACCCACATCCCGGAAAGTCAAATGTATTGGCAGACAAATTAAGCAGGACAATTCTCTCTCCTCACGAGTGGTCTCTAAACCACACAGTAGCAGCTCAGGTTTTCAAGAGATGGGGGACGCCGTGCTGCGACCTATTTGCAACTCCACAAAACACCAAGTGCCAAAGGTTCTTCTCCTTGATCCCACATCAGGAGTACCAGCCATGGATGCTCTAGCACAACCTTGGCCAACAGGGCTACTTTATGCTTTTCCTCCAATTCCACTTCTTCCCAAAGTTATTCAACAAGCTTCTCAACTGGGGTCTTCAATGATACTGATTGCCCCATACTGGCCTCGTCAGATATGGTTTCCTTACCTGAAGAAGCATGCAGTGGACGATCCGTGGACCTTAGACCTAATTCCGGACTTGCTAATCCATCAGTCGGGACATCGGCATCAGTCCCTTCAATCTTTGAAATTGACAGCTTGGCTCCTCCACTTCCGACCTTAGTTAGAAGGCACACACTAGACCCGAAGTTGTTCACATTTTATCTTGCCCACAAACCTACCACTAACAAATTGTACCTCAGTAAGTGGAAGAGGTTTGCTATCTGGGCTCAACTCAAGGGCTTAGACCCTATCACTGCTCCTGTCCCAGAGGTTTTGAAATTCTTAACATCCCTGTTTAATCAGGGATCTTCTATCTCAACTATTAAAGTCCAACTAGCGGCTATCTCTAAATTCCACGAATCCATGGATCCTCCTTTGATGAGCAGCAGACTATGCAAAACTTTCATTAAAGGTGCGAGCCTATTAAGACCACCAATTTTTCATCCTGCACCTCCGTGGGATCTTGATTTGGTGCTTCGCATTAACATCTCCCCCTTTCGAACCGGCTGCTACATGCGAGTTAAAATATCTGTCTTGGAAAACTGCATTCTTAGTTGCAATTACTTCTGCAAGAAGAGTTTCAGAGCTTCAAGCCCTGTCTATTAAGCCACCGTACTTGATTTTCCACAAGGATAGAGTATCACTTAGGCCTAATCCATCCTTTGTCCCAAAGGTCTGTTCTAGTTTCTGTCTCCAACAATCTCTAGAGCTACCAGTTTTCTTTCCAAAATTCTCCAATGAAGCAGAATACACTCTCCATAAATTGGATGTTCACAGGCAATTACGCTTCTATTTAGACAGGACTCAGCAACTTCGTAAGTCAGACCAGTTGTTTGTGTCCTTCTCAGATAATAAATTGGGCCAAACCATCACAAAGCTACTATCTCAAAATGGATCAGAGATTGCATAACTCAGGCTTATTCTTCTTCGAATAAGCAACTTACAACATCTATCAAAGCTCATTCTACCAGAGCTATGGCTACTTCTATAGCTTTTCATTCCAAGCTCGCTATATCAGAAATTTGTGCTGCGGCTACTTGGTCCAACCCGCACACTTTCATTTCCCACTACAAATTGGATGTGGCATCTAAAGGACGAGCATCATTTGGTTCCACGGTACTCAGGAGTGTTTTCCAGTGAGCCACCCAGGATTCAGGTGCTAGGACGCTGTCCCATCAGTCAGAATGTAGGCGAGATAGGATCACATAACATCTTTTAGTTATGTACTCACCATAACTTCAGATGTTTGGGATCCATCTCGCCTACATTCCTAATACCCACCCTCCTTCCCCTGCCTTGGAGATCAGAAGAGATTGAACGGTTTTGAGTTCTACTGTTTTATCTTGTTTCATCTGACGATGTTATATAAGCAGGGTATGCATGTGTGCATGTATGCGGACAAACTAGATCTGGGGGACTGGTAGTGGTGCATCCTGGGATATAGTAAGCTCAGCCAATAAGAGACTTCGCTCTTTGGCATAAGCGTGCCGAGTCGGAGCCGAGGGATCGGCTCCGAACCCATCAGTCAGAATGTAGGCGAGATGGATCCCAAACATCTGAAGTTATGGTGAGTACATAACTAAAAGTTTGTTCCCATAATGTAGGAACCAATCCTTCAGATAATATGGAATGACTGATAAGTCATTCCATATTATCTGAAGGATAATATGGAATGACTGATAAGTATTGGAATGGGACAAGAGTGAGAGCTAGCAACACATTTTAAATATTTTATTGTGAAATTGTCAGCAACCAACATGGTGAGTTATGTCTAGTAAGTATCAGTCATACAAACTTCAATTTATTTTGCAGGTGACTAAGACATTATGCTCAATTTCATTGACATGTTTCAGACTAAGTTACTTCTTTCCTGTCTTTTATATAGGCAGGTTGTATTCTTTCAAAACTATAAATGTTAAGTTGTCAATCTCGCCTTCATTCTTGCTTGATGGGTTCGGAGCCGATCCTCGGCTCCGACTCGGCACTAGCTAAGCTCGAGAGTCACTTTTACCAGCTCGAGGCAGCCCCATATCCCATGATGCAAGGCGGTAAGTACCCAGATCTCGTTTGCCGCTTCGCTTATGAGGTCCTCCTTTTACCAGCTCCTGGTAAGTGATTTGCTACTTCGCTATTTTAGCCCCTTTTAACTTAAAAACCCTTTATTGTTAGTTTTTATTTAGTTTTAAACATTTTCTGACAGAAATTTGTCTGTCTCTTCCTATTTTTTTAGTCAGACTTTCTCCCATCCCATCCCCCCCCCCCCCCATTAGGGTGTGTGTGTGTGTTTTTTTTTTAGTTATACCTTTGGTATATTTAATTTAATTTCTTTGACTGGTGTGTGTGTCTGTGTTTGCACCATGTCAAAAGAAAGGGTCTCAGGCTTTAAGAAGTGTGACTCGTGCTGTCAGAAAATGTCTCTGACAGACGGTCACACTTCTTGCCTGTACTGCCTGGGGCCTCTTCACCTGCAGGACTCCTGTGCTATTTGTCATTCTTTCAGCCAGAGAGTCCTGCAGGAAAGAAGGAATAAGTTAATTTTGAGGGGCCTTCTTAAGCCGGAGGGCTCTCCGCTAAGTCGGCTCCATCCAAGACTGCTAAGTCTTCCAAGGCCCAGGCTTCTGTGTCCAAGCCTGCGGCCTCGGCTCCGACTCGTTCTGAGTCGACATCGGCTCCGCTGGAGCCGATTCTGGCTTAAGCCTTCGGCACCGATGGCTATCGGTGCCGATTCTGCATCGACCACTTCGTGTCGGCTCCGATCGGTTCCGACCACCATGTGGCAGGCATCGGTGTCGGCCCGATCGGCTCCGACACCGTTACTTTGTGGCTGTATCGGCCCGGCTGGAGCCGATGCATCGAGCTACCTGTCGGCTCCGGCGTTGTCGGCTCCGACAGGTTCAATAGTTTCATCGGTTCCGATGGCTCCTTCGAGGAAGAGGTCTAGGTCTCCTTCCTTGGAGCCGATACTTCGGCCCGGCTTCACCTCTCCTCTCGGAACGGAGCCATCGGAGCCGATCTTCAAGGTCATCCAGGCTTTCTGACCATGATTTAGAGAGAGTGGTCAGTAGATTACTTAAGTCACAAGCACTGGCCCAAATGTTACATAGCCCGTCTCAACAGATGGCTATTGGTCCACACCCCGTTACAGTTCCTCCTTCAACTCTACCCCAGAGCTTGGAGTTGGAGTCTTCGGGAATGGTTACTGCTACGGCTGAAGGACAGATACCCCCTTCTGTTCCTTTGGCCTCTACTCTTATCTCCTCTTCGAGACCTTCCTTAGAGGGATTCGGTGGTCGGGCTTCCATGGTCTCCTCCGAGGGGGTGAGTGGCATCGGACCCTTGTCCGAACCCGCTCTTCCCCTTGGAGCCTCGGCCTTGGTGAGCTCGGCTCCGACATCTGCCTCAGAGACTTCCCTTTCGGTGGTCCCTGGAGTTCCTAGCTCTTCGAACGGGTTCTCTCGGACCTTCCTGGGAGGGGAGCATTCGAGGTGATGAAGAGTGTGCTGGCCCCTGGTATCCGCCAGCAGTCTGTTCCCTTAGCTCCTCCCTCTGTAGTGCCTGTTGACATCTCTGCCACTTCTCTTGCTACAGGACCCAGAGATCCTCCGCCTCAGGTTTCCCCATTGGGAATATCCCCTCTTCGAGGATTCTCCTGATGTTTCGGGAGATCCTCCTAGAAAGAGGACTTGTAAGAGGAAACATATAGACTCCCGAGTCTATCACTTCAGATACTGACTTAGATGAGTCAGAGGGACCCCCAAGATCCCACTCTGAGGATGTCTCCTTCTCAGACATCCTAGAACTCCTTAAACAGAGGGAAACTGGCCCACCAATAATCCCTCTGAGGATGAGTCAGTATACCTAGAGGCGTTTGGATCTCGGCCCTCCACCTCCTGGGTGTCTCCGCCTTCGACCCCCTTATGCAAGTTATTGCCCGAAGGCGCGGCTCCTGACTCTGTAGAGCCAGTCCCTAGGAGGCCTTCAAAATTTATTACTGCCCCGTGTGATAAGCAATTCCTCACTAAGGGTGTCCCCGCTGATGCCATGGTGGTGGCTGCTGCCACCAAGAAGGAACTTGCAGATCCTTCCGCACGTCCATCCTCCTAATAAGGACTCTAGGACCATGGATAGGCACGGTAAGCGGATGTTTTCCTCAGCGACCTTGCTATGCGTTCGCTGAATTACCTATGTCACTTCACCAGACTCCAAAGGGATATCCTTAAGGAGCTAGGTGATGTTGTACAGGATCCTACAGCTGCAGGAGCTCAGGAAAAAATTGCTTTGCAGCTAGGAACCCTTAATTCTATTGCAAACTCCTCCATGCGGCTTATATCATATGCTGCTGATGGAGCGAGTAGGGCCGCAGGTACAGGTGTGGCCCTTAGACGCCAAGCCTGGATGCGGTTATGTGACTTTGCAGATCCCTTTAAGGCGTCCTTCACAAATTCTCCCTTTGATGGGTCAGCTTTGTTTGGCCCTCAAGTGAAGGAAACTTTGACCAGGTGTGAGCAGGACGGCAAGACTCTTTCTGCCGTAGGAGTCCGTTTTTCCACCCCTTCTAGACCTTACACCAAAGGACAGAAAGGTGGCAAAATGTGGTTCCGCAAATCCCAAGGAGTCACGCCCGATTCACGTGGTCAGTTTACCCCTAGAGGCAGAGGGGGTAACAACAACAGACGCCGCTCTAGAGGCAGAGGGGTCCAAAAAACCAGGGAAACAGAGAGCCTCTCTCTGACAAGCCCTTTCAGCATCCCTGAGATGTTGCCCGGCTGTCCATCCTTGGAGGCAGTCGGGGGAAGACTATCGCTGTACCCAGAAGCCTGGCGTTCCCTCACTCAAGACAGATGGGTACAGTCGATCATATCCGAGGGTTACAAAATTCCTTTCGAGGAAAGTCCTTTCTATCACTCAAATTCCCTTCCAGATGTACCACCCGGTCTAAGGGAAATTGCAGAGTTAGAAGTCTTAAAACTTCTGCAAAAAAGAGCCATTCAGCCAGTTACGACAGATCATTCAGAGCTCGGAATCTACTCAAGGTTCTTTTGGTCCCCAAAAGACGGGAGACTGGAGACCAATATTGGATCTCAGCAGACTCAACAAGTCTGTGAGGAAGACAAGATTCCGAATGGTCACTCTTCAGTCAATTCTGCCCTTCTTACAGAAGGACAACTGGATGTGCTCAGTAGATCTTCAGGATGCGTACTATCACATCAAAATCCACAGACGCTCCAGGAGATTTCTCCGCTTTCGGCTGGGGTCCAGTCATTTCCAGTTCAGAGCCCTGCCCTTTGGTCTCACTACAGCCCCCAGAGTGTTCACCAAATGCATGGCAGTGGTCACGGCTCACCTGAGACGTCAAGGATTCCAGGTGTTTCCGTATCTCGACGACTGGCTCCTTTCAGCCACCACCAGGCATCAGCTTATCCAAGCCAGGGATTATACAATAAAGCTTTGTACTCTTTTGGGCATCTCGATAAACTTCGAAAAGTCATCCTTATCGCCCTGCCAGTCTATTACTTTCATAGGCGCAAACTTAAACACTGTTCGGATGTCAGCTACCCTTACAGATCAAAGAGTTTCAGACATTCAAAGTCAAGTCAGGATCATTCTAGCCAACAAGAAAGTACAGGCCAGAATGGTTCTAAAGGTATTAGGCCTCATGGCTGCGGCCATTACTCTTCTTCCCCTGGCTCGCTTCTACATGCGCCTTCTTCAGTGGATGCTGTTCACACAGTGGTCGTACCAACAACTTCCAATGCGTCACCAGATTCTGGTGACACAGATTTGCAAAGATCATCTTGCTTGGTGGATCACATCTCCCCAGGTTCACCAAGGCAGACACTTTGTACCCCATCCCGGTAGCCACTGTCACCACGGATGCCTCCCTGATCGGGTGGGGGGGTCATTATCAGGGCAGGATGGTTCATGGGACGTGGCAGCCGTTCGAATACCACCTGCACATAAATGTCCTGGAGATGAGAGCAGTGCTTTTAACGTTGCAAGCCCTCAACGACTTTCTTCCCGTAGGGACAATTGCAGTCCACACAGACAACATGTCTGTAGTTTGGTATATCAACAAACAGGGCGGAACCAAGTCCTACCCCTTGTGTCGAGAAGCGCTCAGACTTTGGCAATGGGCAATCTCCTCTCATCGGTTTCTGGTAGCAATGCATATCCCTGGGAAAACCAACATTGTAGCGGACAGATTGAGCAGAGCTATTCTCATGCCTCACGAGTGGTCTCTCAAGCAATCTATAGCGGAAGAGATTTTTCTGGAATGGGGTCGCCCATGTTGCGATCTTTTTGCTACTCCCCAAAACAGCAAATGCCCAGACTTCTGCTCTCTTCCCTCTTCCAGGCCATCCCCCCAGAGACTCTCTGACCCAGGATTGGCCCCAGGGACTTCTTTATGCCTTCCCTCCATTTCCTCTGATCCCTCAAGTTATCCAGAAGGCAACCGTTTTGAGAGCCAAATTGATTCTCATTGCCCCTTACTGGCCTCGACAAGTTTGGTTCCCGTACCTCCATCGTCACCTTTTGGTGCAGCCGTGGCATCTGGACCCAGTGCCAGATCTTCTGACTCACCAATCCGGTCAGCTGCACTGGTCTATCCCCTCTCTCAACCTCACAGCATGGTTGCTCCACTTCCTTCCTTAGCCAGGCTTCCTTTGATCTCTAACCCAGTTAGAGACATCATAGTAGCTTCTTTAAAATCCTCTACCAGGAGGATTTATGCAAGCAAATGGAAACGCTTTCTCTTATTGGGCTAAGGCCAAGAGTATTGATCCTTTCACTGCCCCTGTTCAGGCAGTCCTGGACTTCTTAGCAGAGATTTTTCATGCAGGCTCCTCTTCTTCCACAGTCAGAGTTCAATTGGCTGCTATCTCGAACTTTCATGTCGGGATCGCAGATCACAATATTATGTCCCATAGGCTCTGCAGGGCCTTTTTGAAAGGAATTTTCCTACTAAAGCCTCCAATCAGGAATCCTCCTCCTCAGTGGGATCTAAATTTAGTGCTGACATCCTTGATTCTTCCCCCCTTCGAGCCAGCTGTTTCTTGTTCCCTGAAATTTCTTTCTTGGAAAACTTTATTCCTAGTGGCTATTACATCGGCCAGGAGGGTGTCTGAACTTCATGCTCTATCGGTTCGACCCCCCTATTTGGTTTTTCACAAAGACAGAGTATCTTTGAGAACTAATCCGACCTTTCTGCCTAAGGTCGCCTCAAAAACCAATTTGAATCAATCCATTGATCTCCCTGTATTTTTCCCAAACTATTCAGACAGAGCCGAACAAAAACTACATTATCTTGATGTCCACCGTCAACTCAGATATTATTTGGACAGAACAAAAAAATTTAGGAAATCTGATCAACTTTTTGTTTCCTATGCGGATAATAAGAAAGGCCTTCCTGTTTCTAAAGTGACCTTGTCTAGATGGCTTTCTTCGGTCATCTCTGAAATTTATCTGCTCAGGGGAAAACAGCTGTGCTCAAAACCTAAAGCACATTCAACTAGGAGCTTAGCTACTTCTACAGCCTTTCAAGCTAGACTTCCTTTAGACACTATTTGTGCAGCGCCACTTGGGCCACTCCTCATACTTTTGTTTCCCACTACAAATTGGACTTGGCCTCCAGGGACAGAGCCAGTTTTGGCTCTACAGTCCTCAAGAGTCTGTTCCATTGAGCCACCCAGGATAGAGGTGCTAGGGACGCGGTCCCATCAAGCAAGAATGAAGGCGAGATTGACAACTTAACATTAAGAAGTTATATACCTACCATAACGTTCCATGTTAGTTGTCTTCTCTCGCCTTCTTTCTTGCGACCCTCCCTCCTTCCCCCAGGCCTGGACAGACCTTTCTAAGAAATTATTATGCTGAAGACCATTCAGACCTGGTCCTTCTTCCATCCTGTAAGTTTTCTTTCTTCCTTTTGGAAGTGTTTTTATGCTTGGTGTTATTGCCCTTTGTCATCAAACGAGATCTGGGTACTTACCGCCTTGCATCATGGGATATGGGGCTGCCTCGAGCTGGTAAAAGTGACTCTCGAGCTTAGCTAGTGCCGAGTCGGAGCCGAGGATCGGCTCCGAACCCATCAAGCAAGAAAGAAGGCGAGAGAAGACAACTAACATGGAACGTTATGGTAGGTACATAACTTCTTATTTTGTTTCTGAAGCAATTTTGTAAAATTCTTGCTGACTGCCATTACACAGTCTCAGCTATTTCTTAGTAAGTGCTTTTAGTAAATCAGGAAACAATGCCAGCCAGACTTCTATATAAAATCACATCATTTATATATTTTTATTAAAGTTAAAATGTGGAAAAGTAAGTGCTCGTAAGAATGTAATTTGTTGCTGTGGGTGGGAAGCCTCTAGTCTGTATGCATTCTCTACCTGTGTTTCAAGGCTGTGCTTTGAAGAGTTACCTGTAATACATAATTATGCTTTGGGATAGTAAATAAAGATGCACAGACCCAGATATCTAAAACCTAAAGTTATTACTTTCTAAATGTCCAGCTCAAGTCTTGGCATCTTTTGGCCTTATGCAGTTCTTAAACATAAAGGGAAAAGGAAGAAGTCTGCTTACTGATTTCAATTTATTCTCACTGAAATATACCTAGGAATTCAATAAACTCCATGTAGGCTTCATGCAAAGCATACACATAATTTACAACTTAGCAAGATGGAGCAGCAGCGCTAATCGCATATTCATGTTGCTCATCAGGCTTACACATATACAAGCACAGTTTCATGGTCAGCAATACTGCTGGCACTAGAAAACCATTCAGAGCAGCACAGGCATAGAAGCACTCAAGTTTGTTTACAAGCAAACCTGCTCAGCGGGATTGCGCAAACAACCACAATGACTAGCAGGGTTGAACATACTGTAATAACAGCAGCATTAACACAGTATAGAAAAGTATATTGAATGCAATGTACGCTGTAAAAATTATTTGCAGAATGAGACACATGATAGTATATATGTGACGGTCACACAAATTACATATCAATGGAGATAAATGGTTGTGTAATAAACATCACTGACATGGTCACTGGAGAGGACATTTAGCAAGGATGGTATATATTGTGATGATATGGGCTAGTGCCAGCATAGCCAGCTGGAATTCTGTAAAGAATGATATGTCCTTTGAATATCAAACTGATTTATACAAGATGCTTGGGTTACAAATGTATTAGAGCTGTATGTCATTTGAATATCAAAATGATTTGCACTAATGCTTATGTTACAAACGTATTAGAACTGTAGTATGGCATTTGAATATCAAACTGATTTGTACAGTTGCTTATGTTACAAATGTATTAGAACTGTATGGCATTTGAAAATCAAAATGTGTTTGTAAAGTTGCTAGTGTTAAAAAAATGTATCAACAGTGGGTTCTGCTGAACAGAGAAGGAATATACATGTGAGCCTGTATGTATACATGTTAGCAAAAGTCACTAGAAGAGAAGGGGTTAAATGGCTAGCTTACTTCTTACTTTAAAAAATACTGTTAATTGAACCACCTGTTGGGCCATGGAAGTGCTTATCTCACAGCTCTGAATAGAACCTGAAATGACATGTCTGGAAGAAGCCTTTGTTCATTAACTCAGTAAAAAGAGGGGAAGCCTCAGGCACTGATATAAACATTATCAAAATTTTAGATATGCATCTTATCACATCTATGCTAACATCCTGTCTCAAGGAATAGTGTGAGAAGCTATAGTCAGGTGACCAGATGAGGTCATTCTGCCAGCCATCTTGGAAATTTTACATATTACAAAGAGAAATTTCTCAGTATTGAGTATTCTGTCTTGGACCTGATAACAAGAAGGACCATTCACCACATCATCTGCCTTGCTTTATTAAGTATGTAGGGAATAGTAATTCTCCTAGATTCAGTCAGGAAAATATAGTGAAGCTTAGTTTATATATTGTTTTTCTTTATTTGTCTGAGTCTGTCCATCAGTGTTATTTTCAATATTTCCTGTGATTTGAACTCCATGGTTTACTGTAAATATATATTCAGTATTTTTGTGCTTTTTATTATTTATTATTAAACATATTTAAATATTTTATTGTGGCTGTCCTTTTAGAAAGTATTTAACCTTTAAGACTGCTTATATTTATTTGGTGACACTGTGTTGGCCATTCATGCAGGCCTAGCTGTCTTGGTCAACTACTACCATTTGTATTAGTATTAATATTACACAGTATAATTGGACACCCCTTTGTTCAGGGCCTTAGAGTAGATGATTGTGGAGTGTCTGGTGGCAGCGATAACTACTCTGTACTCTGGGCAGAAGGGGGTACAGCAGGTAAATCCATGCCAGTGTTTCCCAGGTTTAAGTGTGTGTGAAAAATTAAATCTCAAAGAGTATATTAATCAGCTACTTGGGGGCAGAGACATGAAGTACTGGTTTCACAGAGACTGCTGGAGGACTTGGCTTGAGCACTCGGCTGAGGACTTAACTCCACAGTGCCAGTGGGGAGCCTTATTGGGGATCTGGAGGGAGACAGAGACACCCAGACCCCAGGCATAAGGTGTGCCCTGTGTGCACTTCAGGGAAATTGTATTTGATGCAGAGAGCTGCATCTGGAAATACTGTGTGTATCTATGTCTGAAAGTAAACTTTCCACACAGGTGTCAGTGGTAAGGATTGAGGCTCCTTGATCACTGGCCCAGAAAGGGGTTGTCACATATTGTGAGCAGTGGTGGGATATTATTTGAACTTTTGTAGCCTGTAAGCAGTTACCACTAAAGGTGTACTCTCAAGGAGCCACAAAGTAGACATCCAGAGTTTCATATCACAATAGTTTTTTTATTTACTTTTTGTTAGCTTAGTTATTCAGGGAGAGCAGGCAAGGATGTCAGCAGAGGATTATGGCAAGCTGACAAGGAACAAGTTGGCTGAGATGTGCCAAGCCAAAGGACTGATGCACGTCAACCTGACTAAAGTGGAAAATATTACAGCCTTAATCACAGTCACAGCACACACCAGCAACCAGGAAGACTCCCAGGCTGCCATTGGGGATGTATAGCTGTCAGAAACAGGACAGTTCACCTTTTCCTCAGAGGACTTAAAAACCCATCTGGAGTTAAAGAGACTTGAACTGAAGTCCAAACAGCTGGAATTAGATTCAGCAGAGTGAATATGGTATTTGGAGGCTGAAGAAAAAGAGAGACTGAGATGTTTGGAAGTCAAAAAAGATGAGAGGCAGAGGCAACCTGAAAATGAAATCTTGACTCTTCACCAGGGTCATGGAGGTAATGAGGAAGGGAGTAACCATACCCCAGAAGCAATAAAGGTCAGGAAACATCTTCCTCCATACCAGGAAGGTGATAATTTTGATATTTTTATTTATATATTTAAAAGAGTACACAAACAGCTTACCATTGACCGAGGGCTCTGGGTACAGTTCCTCACCCCCTTACACCATGGCAGAACTATAACTGTTGTTTCCATTTGTCTGATATTGATTGTTTAAATTATAATAAAGTTAAGCACTGATAATTGCAATGTTATCAGTTAACACCTAAGGCTTACAGATAAAAGTTTTGTGAGCATAAACACAAGGCAGATGAAAGTGTATGTGATTATATTGCTGAACTAAGGCCTTGTTTTCATAAGTGGGTGAGTGGGTGTCAGGTCACCACTTTACAAGGGCTGGCAGAGCTTTTTGTGAGGAAACAAACCCATAATACTTTGCCTGAAGACATGAGAATCTGGTTGGCAGACAGGGAATGCAACTCTGCAGATGAGCTGGGGGAAAAAGGGGTTTTCTACTTAGCAAGCAGGGCATCACTGCATTGGAAGGAGATATCCAGTGCTGCATATGGATATAAGGGTACCCATCGAGGGCAGTCTAAACCATATCAACAGAGTTCACTTGTAACAGGGGAACCACTTGCTCAGGTACATGGCCAGGGCCTATGTTCAGATGTTTTAAATGTAACCAGTGGGGTCATGTAGCAAACAGAGGTCCACAAAGACAAGGCAGGCAACAAAATGTGGGGAAGCCAGCAAGTGGGAATAACAGAATGCCAATGGTAAGTTGTTTGGAGACAACAGGGGTAGCAAACTACTACCAGAGTTTGTATCCTGCCTTGGGGGATGGAAAACAGGCCACTGCCAATAGAGACACAGCCTCTGATATAACCATTGTGAAGCCAGCAGTGGTTAAAGAGGAGCAGTACTTGCATGGGAAGTCCACTCCAGTCAGAGCTTTAGGAGGGATCCCATTCCAAATGCCTTTGGCCAGGATTCACCTTGACTGGGAGAGTGGAAAAGGAAGCAAGTAAGGAGGTGCATTTGAGGATATCCCAGCAGATGTCTTGATAGGGAATGATTTTGATAATGCAATACCTTGTGTGCATGCAGTGATATGCAGTCAGGCTTGGAGACAGGCACATGGGTCTGGTAGCCTGGGGGAGACCCACACAGACCGGACCCCTGAAGCCAGGACTGGTGATGTGGCTAATTCAGGGAGGGAGCTACCTTGTGGCAGTGAACCCGAAGATGACCCACAGCTGTTGGTAGGTACTGATGTTATTATACAGAGTGGCTGCAAGAGTAGCGGTATGTGGTAGTACCCGGGCTGACAGTGAGACACCACTGTCAGAAAATACCAGACACTTTCTGTGGAAGGGGAGCTGAGAAAAGTCACAAAGCTAGAGTTGAGACAGGCTCAGCTCTCAGACAGTACATTACAAGGCTTGAGGGAGGTAGCTAGGGAGGCGCCTCATTCTCAAGGAAAAGGGGAGTCTGTGTACTGGAACAGAAGGTTACTGTATAGAGAGTGAAGCCCTGAGGGAGGGCTAGAAGGTAAGGTAAGGTAATACAGAAGTTGGTAGTTCCCAGAGCCTACCATCTGGCGCTTCTTGCCATAGCCCATGCAATTCCTTTTGCAGGTCATATGGGCATAAAGTATACCAAGAGATGTATTATACAAAACTGTTATTGTCCTAGGATTACCACGGATGTAACAGGGTACTGCAGGACCTGTGAGTAGTGCCAAAAATGTGAGCAAGGCAGGAGACAAGGTCAAAGCTCCTTTAATGCCTTTGCCTGTGATTGAAGAGCCATTTCAGAGGGTAGCTATGGATATTGTGGGGCCTCTGAGTACCTCAAGTTCCACAGGGGAGAAGTATATCTAGATACCCTGAGGTGATGGCTTAGTCCTCCACTGAGGCAGAGAAGGTGGTAAATGCTTTGCTAGAGATTTTCAGCAGGGTAGGTTTCTCAAAAGAAATACTGATTGACAGAGGTGTCAATTTCATGTCAGACCTGCTGGTTTGTCTGTGAGAACACTGTGGGGTGAATAACCTAATGACCACCCCTACCACCCCCAGACTAATGGTCTTGTGGAGAGGTTAAACTCTATGATAAAAACCATGCTACATGCATTTGCAGACCAGTTTAAGAGAGCGTGGGACAAATATTTGGTCCATCTATTGTTTGAGTACAAGGAGGTGCCCCAAGAATCTGCAGGTTTTTCACCTTTTAAGTTGCTGTATGGGCATAGGGTGCAGGGGCCCTTAGATTTTATTTGTGATGAGTAGGAGGGTGAGTGTGAATTCAACAAAGAGTCTGTTGTGGCATATGTCCTAAACCTTAGGACAAGGCTTAGGGAGCTCATGGGCTTGGCCCAGAAGAAAGTGGCAGGAGCCCAACAGCAGAAAAAGGTCTTGTATGACAGAAATGCACAAACCAGAGAGTATGCTATGGGACAGCAGGTTATGGTGCTCATTCCTGTCAGACACAATAAACTGTAGGCAGCTTGGGTGGGACTCTTCAAAGTGGTAAGGAAGGTCAGTGATTTTAACTACATGGCAGAATTGCTAGGCAGAAGTCAGGAGCACAGACTGTACCATGTTAACATGATGATACCTTAACACAAGGCCCTCCCTGTCATGGTAAGTATTTGCAGTAGGAGGCAGGAAGAGTCTGATGCCGATCTATGGGTACAGGAAGCCAGCCAGCAAAATGCCAAGTTATTACGTTAGGGCATAGGACTGCAGGCATATGACATGACAGTACAACACCATAGTGGGGTCAGCAATGCCAATGCAGATGGTCTGTCAAGACAGAGAATGGGGTAACATATTCCCAGGTAGACTTATTTCTCTCAAGCCACATTTCTCAAGGATCACATGAAAAACTAGCTTGAGTCTTCGGGGGGGGGTGATGATATGGGCTAGTGCCAGCATACCCAGCTGGAGTTCTGGAAAGAATGACATGTCCTTTGAATATCAAACTTATTTATACAAGATGCCTCTGTTACAAATGTATTAAAACTGTATGGCATTTGAATACCAAACTGATTTGCACAAATGCTTATGTTACAAATGTATTCGAACTGTAGTATGGCATTTGAATATCAAACTGATTTGTGCAGATGTTTATGTTACAAAAGGTATGAGAACTGCATGGTATTTGACAATCAAAATGTGTTTGTAAAGTTGCTGGTGTTAAAAAATGTATCAGCAGTGGGTACTGCTGGACAGAGGAGAAATATACATGTGAGACTGTATGTATATATGTTAGCAAAGGACACTGGAAGAGAAGGGGTTAAACAGCTAGCTTACTTCTTACTTTAAGAAAAATACTGTTAATTAGACCACCTGTTGAGCCATGGGGCCACTTATCTCACATCTCTGAATAGGATCAAAGAAGGCATGTCTGGAAGAAGCATTTGTTCATTAGCTCAGTAAAAAGATGGGAAGTCCAAGCACTGTCATAATCATTAGGAAAAACTTTATATATGCATCTTATCACATATATGCTAATATCCTGTCTCAAGCTTTAAAGAAGAATAGTGTGAGAACCTAGAGTCAGGTGACCGGATTAGGTCATTCTACCAGCCATCTTGGAGATTTTAGATATTACATAGAGAAAATCTCAGTATTGAGTATTTTGTCTTGGGCCTAACAACAATAAGGACCATTAACCACATCATCTGCCTTGTTCTATTAAGTAAGTAGGGAATAGTAATTCTCCTAGATTCAGTCAGAAAAATGTAGTGAAGCTTAGTTTAGATATTGTTTTTCTTTATTTGTCGGAATCTGCCCATCAGTGTTATTTTCAATAGTTCCAGTGAGTTGAACTCTGTGGTTTACTGTAACTATATATTCAGTATTTTTATGTTCTTGTATTATTTATTATTAAATATATTTAAAACTTTTACTGTGACTGGTCCTTTTAGAAAGCATTTAACCTTTGAGAGTGTTTATTTGGGTTGGGAGGGTGGCCTAATGGTTAAGGTGTTGTTTGTCTTACAAACACAAGGTACAGGGTTTGAGTCTCACAAGCGATAATTGGCTAAGCTTAAAATGGCTCGCAAGAGCAGTTAGCTTAGTACTAATCTATGAACCTATGAACCTATATTTATTTGGTGATACTGCATGTGCCATTCCTGAAGGCCTTGCTGTCTTGGTCAACTAATACCATTTGTATTAGTATTAATATTGCACAGAATAATTGGACATCCTTTTGTTAAGGGCCATAGAGTAGCTGAATGTGGAGTGTCTTGTGGTAGTGATAACTACCTTATACTCTGGTCAGAAAGGAGCACAGCAAGAAAATCTATGTCATCCTTTCCTTTGTGTGTGCGTGTGTGTGTGAAAAATTAAATCTCAAAGAATGTGTGTGTTAGCTACTTGTGGCAGGGGACATGAAGCACTGGTTTCACACAGCGAGAGAGAGAGAGAGTGGTGGAGGACGTGGCTTGGGCACTTAGCTGAGGACTTAACTTTACAGTGCCAGCGGGGAGCCTGATTGGGGACCTGGAGGGAGACAGATAGAGACACCCAGACCCCAGGCGGAGAGTATGCCCTGTGTGCTCTTCAGGGAAATTGTACTTGGTTTAGAGTGCTGCATCTGGAAATACTGTGTGTATCTATTTATCTGAAAGTGAACGTTCCCCACAGGTGTCAGTGGTGAGGATTGAGGCTCCATGATCACTTGCCCAGAGAGGGGTCGTCACATATTGGTGAGCAGTGGTGGGATATTATTTGAGCTTCTGTAGCCTGTAAGCAGTTATCACTAAAGGTGTACTCTCAAGGTGCCACAAAGTAAACATCCAGAGTTTCATATTACAATAGTTTTATTTATTTACTTTTTGTTAGCTTAGTTAGTCAGGGAGAGCAGGCAAGGATGTCAGCAGAGGATTATGACAAGCTGACAAAGAGCCAGTTGACTGAGATGTACCAACCCAAAGGACTGGTGCATGCCAACCTGACTAAAGCGGAAAATATTGTACCATTAATCACAGCTGTAGCACAAACCAACAGCCAAGAAGACAACCAATCTGGAATTGGGGATGTACAAGTGTCAGAAACAGGACAGTTCACCTTTTCCTCAGAGGACTTAAAAACCTATCTAGAGTTAAAGAGACTTGAACTGGTGGCCACACAGTTGGAATTAGAATCAGCAGAGTGAATGTGGCATTTGGAGGCTTAAGAAAAAGAGAGACTGAGACATTTGGAAGCTGAAGAAAATGAGAGGCAAAGGCAACATGAAAAGGAAATGCTGACTCTTCACCGGGTCATGGAGGTAATGGGAAAGGGAGTAACTGTACCCCAGAAGCAATAAAGGTCAGTAAACTTCCTCCTCTATAATAAGAAGGTGATGGTAAGTTTGATAGTTTTATTCATATATTTGAATGAGTATGCAAACAGTATAATGTTGACCAAGGGCTCTGAGAACAGTTCCTTACCCCCTTATGCCTTGGTAAAGCTATAACTGTTGTTTCCAAATTGTCTGATACTGATTGTTTAGATTATTATAAAGTTAAGCTCTGTTTATTACAATGTTATTGGTTAACACCTGAGGCTTACAGAAAAAAAAAGTTTTGTGAGCATAGATGCAAGGCAGATGAAAGTCTATGTAATTATATTGCTGAACGAAGCACTTATTTTCATAGTTGGGTGAGTGGGTGTCAGGTCACTACTTTTCAAGGGCTGGCAGACCATTTGGGGGACAGTGTTAACCTGGGGAAATCCTGGCTAATTGAGAAGTTTACATAATAAATCCACACCTACAAGAATCAAATACATGTCATCAATGTTGTCACTGACCTGTATATTTATTGGGTGCAATACAGAAAAGACATACCACACATGCATCTAGTAGAACACCTTGAAGGGAAGTCTGCACTATCAAATCCTAATGGTTATGCATCTCAAAGAATAGTTTTATATGGCTGACAAGATGTGTGAGAGCTCACTCTAACAAATGTGATACACTTGACTAAAGCATCCCTGGCTGACATAGTTATTGACTGTACGGATAACACTTACAAACAACACACTGTTATGAGTGGATTCCCTACATGCCATTGTGTATTGCATGCATCTACCATATGTAATAGCAATGGATATTATCTGAAGCATCTGAAATTGATGTATAAATTAAGAAGTGATCTGTCAGAGTTTATGGTATAGCAGAATGTGATATTGATGACAATGCATCAACTATGCCAATGCGCGCAGAAAGTACAACAGTGCAAAAGTCTAGTGTCGATGAACAAGGAAGCTGTCACTATGATATTGTACACATACCAAATAATACATGGAGCACCCTCTATACATACATGTCAACACTTAGCACATGGCCACAAGATCACTGTCCCCTGACATTGCCAGGGAAAATGTAATACTACCATTAAATCCTGACAACATCCATATGTGTTCTTGCAAACTATCAAGTGGTAAATACTGATGTAATGTAGTGGTACATCAGCGATGCAGGTACAGTCATACTACAGCCATACCTATACTACAGTTGGACTCCAGGCTGTATATCACCTTCAAATATAATGTTTGGTCTGAATCACAAGCGACACAGTGGAACTGTTAACACAGTCATACAACCCTACCTATTTCACATCATTACATCAGTTGTACATAGGTTCATAGGTGTGTACTAAGCTAATGACCCTGAAACCTTTACAAGCCTAGCCCATAGATGTGCCCTAGCATCATGCCGCCTGACGTTAGTTCCCAGTGCCTCTATCAAGTAGAGCCACTGGAATGATCCCTGGGGTGAACTTTCTATTACCCATTCACTCATCAAGATTTTTCTTGAAGAGGGACAGCGAGGTGCTCTGCTTGACATGTATGGGAAGTCTATTCCAGAGCATGGGCAGTCTGTGGGTGAGGAACCTGTCCCTCCAGCATGTTCATAGGTTCATAGGTTCATAGGTTGGTACTAGGCTATCGGCCCTAGGGCCTATACAAGCCTGTTGATTGTGGTAATGAGGTTGAGGTCTCTGGAGCATGTGGTGCGGAGGGATTGGGATTTCTTTAGATGTAGCATTTCTAACAGAGCTGGGTCAGACATGGCTTTGTAAGTCAAGCAGAGATCACCTCTAAGTAAATGATATGAAACAAAGAATAGCTGGTGTATTTTGAGTCTGTCCATGTAGGACATGTGTTTAATGCCTATGATCCTCTTCGTGAGGTACTTCTGTGGCCTCTCCAGCTGTTGCAGGTGTCTAGTGAGGTACATGCTAAATGGGGAATTATACTCAATTGGTCTAATGAGGGAAGAGTAGAGAGAGAGAGAGAGAGAGAGAGACAAGGACCGCTTTCTTCCTGAATGCAAAACCCTTGGTAATGAGATGTGTCACATATAAGGACTTTCTGACTACAGTGGCAATGTGGTATTCGAAGGAGAGGTTGCTGTCAACCTGCATCCCCAGAGCTGTTATAATGCTTTCATTGTTCAGTGGGCTCCCATCGATGTGGTAATTAGTGGGAACTGAGTTTTTACCAAAGGGGATGATGATGCATTTTTTGGTGTTAAGCTTAAGGCAATGGTTTCAACACCAGTCATTGGTCTCAGTGCGGCCTTTCTGTAGGATGGCTGCATCACTTGGGGAGTTAATAATGGCTCCCAGCTTGTATTCTTCTGTGAACTTGGTCAGCCAGAGTCCCTTTGTATTGGCCTGGACTTTTGAGAAGTAGATGCCGAAAAGGACAGGACCCAGGACCGATCCCTGTGGGACTCCACTCATGACTGTTCGGCAGTCTGACTTGGAGTCCACTACTTTCACACTGTGTATTCTATCTGTAAGCCAATTTGCAACCCACCTAGTGATATAGGGGTTGATACCTAGTTTTGTGAGTTTGTCAATAATTCCTGAGTGAGGAATGGTATCAAAGGCCTTGGCAAGATCAAGGTAGGCTGTATGCACTGCCTTACCTTCATCCACAGCCCTGGTGACTGACTCAAAGAAGTCAACCAGGTTGAGCCGGCATGATCTCTCTTTCACAAAGCCAAATTGCATGGGGTCTAGAGTTTTGAGATTTCCTATATCTTTGTTAATCAGGTCCATGATGATGTGCTCCATAGCTTTACATATCAGACTTGTCAGGCTAATGGGGCAATAATTCCCAGGGTCTGTAATCGCTCCCCGTTTATGAAGAGGGATGACTGTAGCATTGCACCATTCGGTAAGGACAAAGCCTGAGGTGAGGCTGTGACTAAACTAGGCACACAGATGTGGTGCCAGTTTGCTTTGTAGTTTATGTAGAACACAGCCAGGGATATTATTGGGTCCCATGGAAGCTGTATTCTTGGCCTTGGACAATGCAACTTTAACCTGTGCTGCAGTAATTCTGGGTGCCTGACATTCTTCCGGTATTGTGATTGGTCCTTTGGGGGGGTAAAGTTGGCACTGAATCTGTCAGCCAGTATGTTGGCAATATCTGTTGGCTCAGTATAGGAGGTACTATTGTGCAGTAACTCAGAGCAAATCTGGGTATTGCAGTGGAGGTTCTTGATATAGCTATAGAAGGCTTAGTGATTGTTTTTAGTGTCTGCTGCAATTCTGCCTCCATAGCTGGCTTTAGAGAATTTGATGATGAATCTCAACTTTTTGTTGAGGCTAATAAGGGAGTTTTTTCCAGTCTTGGGACTTCACCTTTTTCTGCAACAGTTTCTTCCTTCTGTTGTAGAGATTATTAATGGCAGGGCCCACCAGATTGGCTTCCTCTTTTTGGAGGAGAGTGTCTTGGTTCTGTTGGGTATGGCTAGTTTCATGCATTTATGTACATGTTTGTATAGTGCACTGGTCTATGATTTGGCAGTCATGCAGCTATTTCCCATTGGCATGGGTGCCATGAAGTTAGCCACCTCTATTTTTAGGAGTCCAAAGTCAGCCTTGGAGAAGTTTTTCAAAGTGGTTATCTTTGTGGGGGGTGTGGGTGAGATGTGGATTTCCATAGTGATTAGTTTATGGTCAGATGTGACCAGGGAGGGATAGACTATTGGTGTAGAGCAATGGTCGCCCATGTTATTAATAACCAGGTCAAGGATGTTGCTTCCTCTAGTGGGGGTCAGAATGAGCTGGTCCAGGGCATTGGAATTGATGAATTCCAGAAAGCGTTGGGCCAGTGTATTGGTGCTTGAGTAGTTTTCCCAGTTGATGGAGGGGTAGTTAAAGTCTCCTAGTAAGAGAGTGTTGAGTTGGAGCTTAATAGAATACAGGGTGCTTAGGAACATGTAGTGAGATTCTAGGAACATGGTTGGGGATCTATAGCAGGCTATGACCTGGATTGCCATCTTACCCAATGTTAGTTGTACCTGAAGTATCTCAGATGTGTTATACTGGGCTACTAGTCTGGAGGTGTGCATATCCTTTATGAATATGGAGACACTACCATCTTTGAAGCTTCAGTCCATGTTTCGGGGCTGAAAGGTGTGGAATGAGTTATAGCCTGGTAGTGTAGGGGTGCTTTCTGCCCCTTTAAGCCAGGTCTCTGTTACAGCACAAATGTCGATGTTCTCCATTTTGAGGAGTGCTTCGAGTGAGCGCATATTGAGATTTAGATTTCTAGTGTTGAGCAGCATGACCTTCAGATTGCATTTATTTATAGCTGTTATGATGGTAATTTGGTCTTTGGAACGCCACCTAAAAAAGACACTATAGGGGTGACATGAGCATTAGCCAATACCCAAAAACCCAGAGGTGACAGATGCAGGTCATCTCTGGCAAAGCATTGAGGTCTGTCAATCATGTCATCCCAAGCAGACAGATAATGGATCACTTTAGAATGACACCAGAACCTTAGCCAATTGTTGAAGTCAATAATTTTTTTTGTTTGTACTGTGGTATCATTCTGGGTGACAGTAGGATACTGTTCAGAGCTAGTGTCATACCTGCCTGGGCCACATAATCCAAGAGCTCCACCATGTCTCTTTTCATGTAGTCCAGGGAGGTGCATCTCAGGTCATTCACACCCACATGGACAATGACAGAGTCATAGTTGTACTTGTTGTGGAGTGACCTGAGTGCGTGTGTTATGTGTCAGATTCTGGTACCCGATAGACAGCTGACTGTTACCTTCTCCTTATTCAACCTAGTGAGTGGGACATCTGTGTTCCTCACTATTAAGTCACCTATGATTAGTGTAATGGGCAAAGTGTTTAGCCTTAGGAGCTTAGGTTGAGGTGCACACTGTGGAAGTGAGCTATGTGTCCTGTGGTTTGTGCTATGTTGTGGTGGTCAAGTGCATTTCTGTCTTGGAGGTCTCTGCTGTATGGGTAAATTTCTATTGAGAGCCTCCGTGAAGGTGGGTGTGTGGTTTATGTTTTTATGTGAGAGCTGTGATAGTGGGTATTCTGGAGGGCTATACTTTGTGTTCCATGTGGTGTGGTGCAGGTGTTGACCTTCTCCTCTTGACGAGCTAGTCTGGTCTTGGCTGGAGAGTGCATAGCTTCCAATTTGGTGATATAAGTGCATCTCTCACAAGTCTGAGTATTGGGAGGTAAAAGTAGAGGGTTGTCTGTGTACATGAGGCAGTTGCCACACTGCCTCAGAATGGCTAAGTGCACCAGGTTTATAGGAGAAAGCACAGGGAACTGCCCTTTAATTATGCAAGGAGGGGTGGTCATAACTGCTAAGTACTGGAGCTATTTCCATGAAGAACAACTAGTGCTTATGGCACCTAGGTGTGCTACAATAATTTCTACAAAAACCTGTTGAAGTGCAAAGTGATTAGGCTATTTGAAGTGCAAGAGCGAAAGAACTAGCAAGATCTAAGGGAAAAACTGAAGAGCAAACTTTCTGGCACCAGTAATAATTTACCTCAGCTTGGCACCACTGCACAAAGCTTAAACAAGCACAAACCTGCGCAAATGTGGACTTTTAAACCAGAAAGTTGAAAGGGATGGAAAAACTGCCCAAACAGCCAATAAACTACAATTTCTAGGCCAGAAACAACTCCTCTTGTGGTAGACAGGCTACCTAGTGCTTACCACTCTCACTGATAAGCTAGAAGGCTTCCCTCCAACACAGAAAGGCTTGGGGAGCTCAGAACATTACAAACAGTCCTGGATACAGCAAATCTGTATCTAGATTAGACTAGTTAGAGGAAAGGTGGGAAACAAGTGCAAACATAGGATTTAAACCAGAAAGATGAAAGGGATGGAAAAACTGCCCAAACAGCCAATGAACTACAATTTCTGGGCCAGAAAGCACTCCTCTTATGGTAGAGAGGCTACCTCGTACTTACCACTCCCACTGATAAGCTAGAAGGCTTCCCTCCAACACAGAAAGGCTTGGGGGGCTCAGAAGCTTACATACAGTCTTGGATACAGCAAATCTATATCTGGGCTAGACTCAGTACAGGAAAGGCGGGAAACACATGCAAATGTGGGCCTTTAAACCAGGAATTTGAGAGGGATGGAAAAACTGCCCAAATGGCCAATAAGCTACAATTTCTGGGCCAGAAACCATTCCTCTTGTGGTAGAGAGGCTACCTAGTGCTTACCACTCCCACTGATAAGCTAGAAGGCTTCCCTCCAACATAAAAGGCTTGGGGGGCTTAGAAGCTTACAAACAGTCCTGGATACAAGAAGTCTGTATGTGGACTAGACTAGTTACAGGAAAGGTGGGAAATAAGCACAAATGTGGGCTTTTAAACCAGAAAGTTGAAAGGGATGGAAGCAATGCCCAAACAGCCAATAAACTACAATTTCTGGGCCAGAAACCATTCCACTTGTGGTAGAGAGGCTACCTAGTGCTTACCACTCCCACTGATAAGCTAGAAGGATTCCCTCCAACACAGAAAGGCTTGGGGGGGGGCTCAGAAGCTTACAAACAGTTCTGGATACATCAAATATGTATCTAGACTAAACTAGTTACAGGAAAGGTGGGAATCAAGTGCAAACACAGGCTTTTAAACCAGAAAATTGAAAGGGATGGAAAAACTGCCCAGATGGCCAATACACTACATTTTCTGGGCCAGAAACCACTCCTCTTATGGTAGAGAGACTACCTAGTGATTACCACTCCCACTGATAAGCTAGAAGCCTTCCTTCCAACACAGAAAGGCTTGGGGGGGGGGGGCTCAGCAGCTTACAATCAGTCCTGGATACAGAAAATCTGTATCTGGGCTAAACTAGTTACAGGAAAGGCTGGAAACAAGCTTAGAACTTTTTTTACAGAAAAGCAGCTAAAACAGCAGTAAAAACAATTCAAATGCAATGCAAGCTAGCACACTTGAGTATGTAGCAATATTAAAACAAATACAGTTTAAATAAATGCAATTAAATTAAAAAAATGACTAAAAACAAGTGCAGAAAGCAGTAAATTAGGAAAAATCAAGATGGAGGCACTTACAGTATCAGAAGTCATATGCCTATATATTTGTCAGTGGAAATGTATGTGTGAGGGCCCTAAAACCATAAGTAGACACAACAACTGACGTTGATGTGGCTCACGCAGAACAGTTTATGACACAAATGCTGACAGTCACACAGTGATATTGGGGAACACCTGAGTAATCTTTGTGAATAACAGCAAAATAATTTTGAATAACAGCAAACTAATGCATACAATGAATTCCCCAGGGTTGCAAGTGAATCCCAGCATGTCATATGTTTGCCTATATATCATCATTACATGTGGATGAATCCAGGCATATGCACCCATGTAATCAGTGTGACGTAATAATGCTGTATATCAGATAACACTTCCACATGCTAGGCATTAGGCATGCACATACATGGTGTAATAATGCTGTATGGCAGATAACATTTCCAGCTGCTAGGCATACATATGCATACCTGTGCCATACTGCATCTGTCACTGTGATGGTTGTATGACAACTGTGTAGAATGTTGATGTTCTTCGTTTTCCATTGCTGCAGTCCTTACTATTGGGTATAGTCCGCATCCAGTCGGCCCGAATACCAGAGTATAAGGCTGACGTCGGTCAGGGCGCATTAGACTGACGTCAGTACGTCAGGGTACTATCGCATGACCGCGACATCCTCAGTCTTTTGCCGCGTGGTCCGATGCAGAAGCAGTTTTGCGAGTGCAGGTTGGCGTTCTGAAATATTTCCGAAACCGGAGTTTCAGACCGAATCAGAGTTGGCTAAGTACCCGTTGGGGAACATTTTGGTTTTTCTTGCCTCAGTATTTAACCGGATGTCAGAAAAGTGAATAACTGTATTTCTTGTGGGAAACAAATACCTCATAGGGATTACCATACATTGTGTATACCTTGTTTAGGGCCTGAGCACGACGTTGTTGGTTGCCGCTCTTGTGCTAGGTTTAACAAACGCACTATTAAGAGGAGGTTAGACTGTGCCAGATTAGTGTTTGGGAAGCGTTGCAATTATAAAATGCCGCCGGATGCTCCGGCCCGCTTCCAAGAAGCGCAAGGACAAAACAGCGAAGCCTAGGGTTGATGAACCGGCAGTCCCGGACGTCGGTTCTTTAGGTGGCTCAGTGGAGCCAGAGGTTTTGCCAGGAGTTTCTATGGAGTCTCAGGCAGAAACTTTACTGTTACAGGATGTACCCTCTCAGGAGGCAGGCCAGGCTGAGGGGCTTCTCAGGTAACTATTCTTCCCTCTCTTCCCAAAGTAGTTAGAGCCTCTCCTTCTGTTGCCAAAACTTCTTTTAGAGGTAGGCCAACTTCAGCTTCAGTAGGGGCTTCTCCTAGCCTTTCGAGTTCTGTACCTAAGAAACATATGCTTAAAATGGCAGAAGATTTGATTACTATGATTAGAGGTTCTATGGGCCCTCCTGATAAGAGGCCTAGGGTGGAACCAGAGTTTGACAGTTTTGAACAGGGTTCAGGGGCTTCTGAGTCTTCTGCGGAAGATTTGCAGGAGTATCCTCATTATTCTGATTCTGATGTGGATGATGCCACTCCTTCGGCTTCTCCTCCTGAGGATTTTTCATTTTCAGAGACTCTGCATTCCATGAGGGAGCACTTTAAATGGGAAGGCCAGGATTACTCTGATTCCAGGAAGAGGCTTAGGGAATTCTTGTTTACCCCAGCATAGGCCCTTAGCTATACCTCCTGTGTTGAATGTGGTGGAAGATGTTTTTGCAGAGGCTTCCCTGAACCCTGATTCTTTGCCTCCTGCTCCTGTTAAACCTGATAGGTACTATAGGGTGCCCGAAGCTCATAAGTATTTGTTTAAGAGTCCTAGGGCGGACCCAGAAACTGTTTCTCAGGGGCCTAAAGGTGTTAAGGCCTCTGTGGTTAAAAATCCTGTTCCCACTGACAAAGAGGCAAGGGCGTTAGTTAGGTGGGGTAAGAAAGTGTATACTTCTTCCACTCTAGCCATGAGAGCATTGAATTGTCAGTTTCACATGCTGAAATATCAAAATTATCTCCTTTCACAATTGAAATCTAAGGTGGATGCTTTGGCGGAAGGTATTGATTGTAAAGACTTGCTGGATTTAGTTTATGTGTCTGAACAAGTGGGCAAGCATTCTTTGCAATGTGGTTTTGATGCTGTGCAGGCCTCCTCGAGGGTGGCTGCCACTAGTTCTGTTCTTCGCAGGCATGCCTGGTTGAGGGATCAAAATTTGGCTGAGCATGTTAAGACAAGGATTTTGGATGCTCCTTTACAGTCTGATGTGTTGTTTGGTTCGCCTGTGGAAGCAGTTTTAAAGAAAATGGAGGACAAAGCTAAGTCTATGCAAACTGTTAAAGATTTTTGCAGGTACAGCCACGAAGTTTAGTAGAAATTGGCCTGCTAAGGGGTGGACATATCCTGCTTATGATTCCCAGTCTAGGGGTAGGTCTAGACGTGGTAGGGGCAGGGCTCAAGGTTCTTTTAGGCCTAGAACAGGAGTTCACCTGCTCAGACTTCTGGTGAGGGCAGGGGTCAGTCCTTTCGTAAACAGACCCAATGACCTGCCTTTTCAGCTGCCAGTAGATTCTCGCCTGGCAGCTCCTTTGGAAGGACGACTGTCTCTTTTCAAAGAAAATTGGGATTTAATTACTCAAGACAGATTTTATTTCCATACAATGCCCCTTTCAAAGGCATGCCAGACGTTCCTCCTCCACAAAGAAAAGAGGCTCACAAGCAAGTTTCTCAGTTACTCCAAATGGGGCCATTCAGCCAGTCCCTGTATCAGACAGGGGCCTAGGATTTTATTCTCGCATGTTCCTAGTACCAAAGAAGGGGAACACGTGGAGACTGCTTTTGGATTTATCTCTCCTCAACACTTCTCTGGACATTCCCAAGTTCAAGATGTTGACGTTACAACAGCTTTTACCCCTGCTGGGCAAAGATCACTGGATGGTAACTTTAGATCTCAAGGAAGCTTACCTTCATGTGCCTATCAGGCTAAGTTACAGGAAGTATCTGTGGTTTCAAGCTGGAGATTCTCATTATCAGTTCTCTGCATTGCCCTTTGGCTTATCTACTGCGCCCAGAGTATTCACAAAGGTTCTGGCTCCAGTGATAGCTTACTTCAGGCTACAAGGACTTCAAATCTATCCTTATTTAGACGACTGCCTGATTCTGGCTCAAGAAAAGGAAGACCTTCTACAGCATCTGGAATATCTTATAGCAGTGCTAAGATGCCTAGGGTATTCTGTGAACGAAATAAAGTCCAGTCTAGTACCCTCTCAAGACATGTGCTTTCTGGGTGTGAGACTGAATACAGCAGCCCAGATGGCCTTTTAACCCCGGACAAACAAAAGAGTCTATCACTTTACTTCCATCAACTATCTCATCAGTCCGTGCTGACTGCAGAGACAGTCCTTCAAGCATTAGGGTTCATGGCATCTTGTATTCTGGTGCTTCCCAATGCCAAACTGCATATGAGGAAGTTACAATGGTATCTCAAAAATGTATGGACACAGCACTGCCAGGATTTAGACACTGTCATTCAAATAATACCTTGCCTTCAAAGAGAATTTTTGTGGTGGGCTCAGGAATGTCACCTAAACAAGGGACTCTCTGTGACCCGGCCAGAGGCGAGTCAAATTTTACCGACAGATGCCTCGGACATTGCTTGGGGAGCTCATCTAACTGGAAAGTGGATACAAGACAAGTGGCCTGCCAGACTACAGCATCTACATGTCAACATGAAGGATATGTTAGCAGTCCAGTTCGCATTACTGGCTTTCAAGGAGTTACTTCTTCCAGGGCAGGTGTTGATTCTAACAGACAACACAACTGTCATGTGGTACTTCAACAAACAAGGGGGAACACATTCTTATCCTCTATGCAGGCAAGCAATGATTTTATGGGAGACTGCGCTACGCTTGCACCTAACTCTTCAGGCAAGGTTTCTGCCAGGAGCACAGAACTCCTTAGCAGATGTGTTAAGCAGACAAATCATGGATCCCCACAAGTGGAAACTGGATCTTCATGTATTTCAGAAATTGACAGTGTCATGGGGAACTCCAGACATAGATCTGTTCGCTTCTCCACTAAACCACCAGCTGCCACAGTTTTGCACAAAGGGGTTTCATCACACAGCTTGGAAAGTGGATGCTCTGTCTTTCAGTTGGACAAACCTTCATGTGTATGCCTTTCCACCTCTGCCTCTTCTTCCAAAGGTACTGTTAAAGGTCAGACAGGACAGGCCAAGGATGATTTTGATAGCTCCAGATTGGCCTCGGCAACACTGGTACCCTCTACTACGGAGTCTGGTAAAGAAGCCTCCATGGCCTTAACCTTTGATTCCACATCTGTTATCCCAGCAGGACGGTCATCTGCTCAATGTCAAGCTTCACTCTCTTCATCTGACAGCCTGGCATATTCTGTGTTGAAACACAGCAGGTCTCAACTTCCTCGACAAGTTTTAAATGTGATTATGGAAGCTAGAAGACCTAGTACGAGGAAAGTGTACGCAGCAAAATGGAAGAGATTTTTATTTTGGAGTAAAGCAAAGAATTTGGAGATTTCTGAGCCTAATTTGAGTATGGCTCTTCAATATCTTACTGAGTTACTGGACAAGGGTCTGTCCTTCTCTTCCATTAAGATTCATGCTGCAGCAATCTCAGCTCACTATGATTGTGACCCACCATTATTTTCGCATCCTTTGTTCAAGCAGTTTCTTAGAGGGGCAAAAATATAAGACCCCCATGTGAGCTCCTACTCCTGCTTGGGATCTCAATTTTGTGTTGGAAAAACTTACTCTACAACCTTTTGAGCCTGCGGCTACTGCTGAATTGAAATATTTGTCATGGAAGACTGCTTTTTTGTTGGCTATTACTTCTGCAAGAAGGGTGTCTGAGTTGCAGGCCCTTATGGCAGTCGAGCCCTTTTGATTTTCCATAAGGATAGGGTATCATTACGTACTAATCCTTCCTTTATGCCTAAGGTGGTTTCTAGTGTGGCTTTAAACCAAACTATTCATTTGCCTACTTTTTATGCAGACCCCCAAAATAAAGGGGAAAAGATTTTGCATACTTTAGATGTACACAGGCAATTGCGTTTTTACTTAAGCAGGACTAAGGATTTTAGGCAGTCTCAGCAGTTGTTTGTTTCTTTTGCTTTGAGTTCGCAGGGCAAGCCTGTGTCAAAACAAACTATTTCTAGGTGGATTGGCTTTTGCATTGCATTTTGTTATTCCCATCATGGCAAGGAGGTTCCAGCTGGGATTAGGCCTCATTCCACTAGGGCTACTGCCACTTCAACAGCATTTCTACGAGGGGTGGCCACTAAGGATATTTTGGAAGCAGCTACTTGGAGTTCAGTGCATACTTTCTCTAAGCATTATCACCTTCCTATCTACTCTAAGTCTAGGGCTGGTTTTGCCACAGCTGTTTTGCAAGGCATGTTGTCAGCTCCTGCTTCTTTATGATTTGCCAGCCTCCCTTACCTCTGCTTTGGGATTCTACCCAATAGTAAGGACTGCAGCAATGGAAAACGAAGAACATAGTACAGTTTTGTACCTACCATAAATGTAGATGTTCGAGGATTCCATTGCTGCAGTCCAATTTACCCTCCCTCCTTCCGCTCTGTGTTCGGGGTGGTTGTGTAGGTGAGTTTACCTGCTTATATTTTTATATATATTGTTCATGTTTTGGTGCAGGTATTTTGGGCCTTGTCTTTTTAGGGTCTTCTGACATCTGGGGCAAGAAAAGACTGAGGATGTGACGCCGGTCATGCGCATTAGTACCCTGACGTACTGACGTCAGTCTAATGCGCCCTGACCGACGTCAGCCTTATACTCTGGTATTCGGGCCGACTGGATGCGGACTATACCCAATAGTAAGGACTGGAGCAATGGAATCCTCGAACATCTACATTTATGGTAGGTACAAAACTGTACTATATACTGCAGTATAGGAATAGGAGGCATATTACTACAGCTGTTATGGAAGGAACATGTAACCAAATGGCAGCAGTGGCCATCAATATGCAAGTTCAAATCACATATTGGAATACACTGTTGTAGGGATACAGTACATCCACATCTTAGCATAGCACATGTGGATGACAACAACATTAACATGTGCTATGTTCAGGGGATCATAGGACATTACTAGGATACCAGCCAAGAGCACATAAAATCCCAGCCATTATTATGGTAGATAGTAAGGGTAAGTGTATAGGTGCGTATGTGTTCAATTTAATATGGACTGCCTCTGTTCATATGTGATATGTGCTCATGCCAGTGACAGAATTAGCAATCATGCCTCCAGTGGTCTGGAGATGGTTTGAAGAGGGTCATGGAGGGCCTCTGCCTCTGTTTGAAGATGGCTTGATGAGGGTCATGGAGGAGCTGTGCTTCATGATGTGTGTATGGATCTTTGAGATGATGACATCCTCAGTGTTCCACAGAAAGGATTTTATGCGGGCATAGGGAAAAAGGGGATGTTTGATTCAGGGGTCTATGTGAAATATTTTCCTACGTGTGAGTCAAATGAAAAGAGATTCAAAACATCATACTATGACTATAATATAACACCAACCACACACACACACACACACACACACACACACACACACACACACACACACACACACACACACACACACACACACACACACACACACACACCTGTTGACTGAGGTCAGATTTAAACACCACTCTTCAGTAGGTATAGAAGCTGTATTGTAATGTGTGACTAGAACCATCACAGATGTCTGATTGTAGCAGTGTCAGAGTGCACTTTATAGAAAATGATCAGTGTATACAGAGAAGATGTTTGCAGGAGTGTCTGACATAACTGTGGACTCACATCCTAATGTAAAATGGTCTCCAGATTGATAGCTGAATGAACGCAAACACATACAAGTTGACTGTTGTGAGAGTAGAACCCCTACCTGTCTAGTTACACAAGCTGCAGAACACAATACTTAATGCTAGTATCGCTACACAAGTCTGCCTTTAACAGTGTCAGGGTGAACTTTATAGAGGATGACATTATTACTGTACACTGAGAAGAAGATGTTTTGGTAGGAGTGCCTAACATAGCTGTGAACTCACATCTTGGTGTGAGATTGTCTTTGGACTGATAGTTGAAAGAACACACACACACATTGATTGCCATGAGATTAGAACCCTTGGTTATCTAGTTACATAAGCAACAGAACACAGCTGTGGACTCATTTCCTGGTGTAAAATGTTGTCCAGACTAGTAATTAAATAAACACACACACACACACACACACACACACATACACACACACACACACACACACACACACACACACACACACACACACACACACACACACACACACACACACACACACACACACACACACACACACGCACACTCAAGTTGAGTGCTGTAAGTCACACAACTGGGGGGTGTCAGCACTTCTAAACTCATCCAGCCACTTGTCGAATTGTACCTGCTTGCACCTCTTTATGCCACTGTAGTGGTGCCTACACTACTCTCCAGTGCATGTTATGCCAGTCACACTACGGACCAATATGGCTGGGCTGCTCCAAGCCTCAGCCTTATACTGAGAACTGGTATAGTTCCCCTGCAGCAGCCTATGGCTGTAGTGCTTCATAAGGAGTGCAACAAATATTTTTGACTCCTGTACACCCCACCTCTGTGCCCTCAATTTGGCATCATCCTTCTCATCTTCTACTATGTCTGCAAATGTCCTCCAACAGTAATTACAATGTTTCCCTGCCAATTTGTGACATTGTGTTTTATGACCAGTGTGCAAACATGCACAACTATGCCAACCATGTTTGCACTATGGTAAGCAAAGAGAAACACTGCCAAACAATGAGAAAGGGAGTTTATGAAACAGCAAGGATAATGTGACATTTGGCATTGAATTATGGCATATGTGCTGCTACACCTGGTGATACTTTGTCCAGTAGTCAACCCTGAAATGCTAAATGACTTGGTTTTTAAACCATGACTTTGGATGGATCAGTGGGATGACTTGGCACATATTTTGTGACACCTACACTGATTTAAAAGTAATTTATGGAATGTGGGATTCAAACCTATCTAAAATAGAATGCACACATTTCTACACAGGTTATTATTCCTTATTGCCACACAAGACATGTTTGTCAACCATGGTTATTAAAGATATACAGCTTAAATAATGATTGGTGCTGTATTTCAACAAGGTCTGTATGTGTGTGACATTAAGAGGTCCTGGCTTATGTATTCTCAGGCATGATGGAGGACTAATGTCTGACAATATACTGGAAATGGATAGACTAGCATGATTTTAGTAACATACTTTGGCACTGTGATTCATACCTCTCACTACATTCTATTTTATAGTTATACTTGGGTTATGGAAGGGGTGTAGAAGATTGTCATTGAACTACTGTGCCCATTACAGATATGCAATTGCATATTTTATTACATAATCATCATTGTTATGCTAAACCAGTTACTCACATAACACAAATGATACTTACAAAAGTATGTGTATGCAAGCAGTAATGATACCTTCTTGTCAATCAACCTGCTATACAGAGCTATCGGTATGTAGTATTACCTTTATAATCAAATTTTTTTTGAAAAATTACATTAGGACACCCTTACTAAAATTTGTAATGTGCTGGATTTGAACCCTGGCTCACCAGTTTTCTGACCATGAACTCATTACACTTAGTGCCCCAAGCACAGCTGGGCAGCAGGTGTATTTTCTGCACTCAGTACTGTCCAGAGTGTGGGCAGCCATACCTCACTATTGAGCTTGTTTTCATGAAGGAAGGCAAACCAAATTACATTTATCACTTTTTTCTTTAAGTAGGGAACACTGTTTGCGCATAAGTAGGCAACACACAAAGGTTAAAGGCAATAGCGAACATATATTACTTGTGACCATAGTCATTATGACTCTTCCTCAGTAAAAATAACTACTGTAGGATTCCAATCCCACTTTACCTTATGTTCTCTCTCTCTTTTTTTAGCTCAACATGTTTACACCTTGTGCCAAAGAGACTGTTGGGTAACATACTGAATCTACAGTCATTGCCATCCATGTAGCTGAACGTCTTGCAATTCTGCTAAGCGTATTTGCACTCTACAAGGCAACTGATATGACATTTTCACTTTTTCATCAGCTAACACTGTTTGAACTATGGCAAGCAATGGTTAGAAAAATAAAAAAGGATAAAAAATGGGAAACAGAGGTTAAACAATTATGCACCTCTAGATTTGAACTATCAGACTATTACACTTCCACAATACAGTTATTCTGGAGTATCTCTCTTTGCCACAGACAGCTTTGCAATACCTACCAGATCATGCGCATACAAGCAATTTGCATTTCCTATCCAGTATTAGGAATACATACAGTTGGAAATTTTCAGTTGGTTGTACACAAGTGGCTAACATATTTACTACAATGAGTGATCACACAAGTAATTATGAATGTTTGCAAAAAGCAGCTCTGTCTTCCCTTTGTATACTGGTCATTCTTCCCCTATCTCTCTCTGCTTTACTATCAGACATGCAATCTGTAGTGCATTTACTATAATTTTTCTTTCAATGTGTGATACATACACATAACAGTGAATAACAGATTTCAGCAAAGGATTGTGTTGTTATGGCCAAAGACTTGTGAGATCATGGGTAAAAAATTATACATGTGTGGGGACTGCTTTCATTTAAAAGCTCACTGAAGTTAGTTCCACACCTCACTAACACAACCACTGCAGGGAAGGTTATCTAAATTGTTGTTGTGTTTTTCTTCATTCACACTAATCATTCACAGCTGCAAGCCATTAGTGTAAAGGCAAGACTATGTTTACTTCTGATACACAGAGTCAAAAGATTGGTATTCAGCAATTCATCATTCAGAAGGCTGAATCTACACTATAAAAAGGTAATCACATAGCTGGGGAACTTGAAGGTGAGGAGAACTGTTTCAGATGAAACAGAACATTGGTATTTCTTCGAAGGAGATTTCACTGCAGAGAACCTCTTATTTTGCTAAGGTATGCTTTTATTATTCAAGGACATTTAGATTGCAACATTTTAGAAAGGTATTTACATAGCCAGTAGATAAATGAAGATTGATCTGTAGCACTTCTTATACTTCACTGTTAGCATAGGCAGTTTTTGCAGGTCTTTACATTTGTGAGATACACAGGTTATACTTACAGCACAAGTATGTCCTTATCATTTGCTTTTGCAGTTTCACATGGGATTTCAGAGATGTTTCATGTTTTGGTTTTCATCCAATGCAAGGGGTTGTACACGTGGCTGACAGTGATGTTAGGCTTTTAGGAATGCCCCAGAGCAACCTCTGCAGCAGTGGTGAGCACAATTTGAAAAACAACTGGCATTCCTAATTTTCATTCATGACTATTTAGCAATGCTGTCATCCAGTAATCAATGTGATAACTGCATTATTCATTATAAAAATGTTGACAGAATGGGGGTGTTGTCCAGACCTTGACATTTTTGTTGGAGGGTGGGGGGCTGCAACCTACATTCTGTTGTCCTAAATGAGAAGTGTGTTTCAAGTGCTTTATGTTGAAAATGGGTATATAGTTTCTGATTATTTGTTGGAAAACATAAAACATTTTCTTATGTGTTGTTCTTGGGTTTGATCAAAGCTTTTCATTTGTGTTGGATGGTGAAGGGAGGTAACCCACCATTCTGTTGTCCTAAATGAGAAGTGTTTTTCATGCGTTTTATGTTGAAGTGGCCGTGACTGATCCTGCTCCTGCAGTGGCACTGCTTTCACTGCTGCATCAGTGGTTGAGGGGTCCACACCCAGACATGGTAGGCCATGGGGTCATGGACCTAGGCCAAGTCGTGACAAGAGCTCTAGCAAACTTTGCTCACATTCAGGTAGCATCAGCACATCTGACCAAGGCCATGGATATGCCAGTGCAACTCTTGGGAGAGCTAGTTCTCACAGATGGGGGCAATAACACTGAACTGATACCTCTGCCACAAGCAGCTTATACCTGTCCAACATGCCAGGAGTTACTGCTAGCACAGAGCTTGGCTGTGTTCATGCAGACATTCACACACACATTTCACAGATTACTCATACAGACTCCCACACATACCAGCTACATGAGGCATTAATGAGTGTTGCAGGTCATCTTGTCTCAGTGGCCATTTGATATTATCTACTTCCTGCCTGCCTGTGTTTCTTACTCACACACACTCACTACTTTGGTGTCAGCCTTGACCTCCTGCTCACCCCCACCACCACCCTCTGTAAATGATAATAACTGTGCCATCACCTTGCTTCTATCTTTTGGATTCAGTGTTACATATGCATATTGTCTGATTCCCAGGGTGGATAGCTAACTGAGTGCTTAGGATGTGTATTGGTAATTTAATTTGGATTTTGCTTTTTCTGAATTATTACAGCATGCTAGTTTTGTGATTCCTACCTTGAAATCATTGAAGTGGCATTCATGCTTACTGCTCCACTTGTGAGAATGTAGGGATAAGCAGAGTTTGTACTGCTTCTTCTATACTGAGCATTTTAGTGTCCTGAGGCATGCTAGTTGTTAAACTACATAAATATATATTACAAAAGTCAGTCATGTCACATATTGATGTCATTGGTGGACAGCTCACACACATTCTATATAGGTACATTTACAAGTAACAGTATGCAGGTATCTGCCATTCATTTATGTTCTTACACATTTATTTATCTTTTACAGGTTCAACACTTACCTTGATAGGTATTCAGTTACAACTGTTTATAATTGAACCTGACTCTGTATGATGCTAGCAGCACAGAGCCATTACATGGGTAAGTAAAGGTTGTGAACATTGCCTGTATGTATGTGCATAGGATGAAAGATCCCTTAGGTGGTCATCATTTTCACTATCTATTGCCTCTTGGCTAGGGCAAGAGCATATTGTGCATGCCTTACATCTACTGCACTCATAGCAACTGGAGGTCCCCCCCTCTAACTTGTGTGTGGAAGTGGTGACCTTGCCAGTGGTGGTGGAAAGTCTGCTCTTAGTTTTTGGTGTTCCTGTTGCAGCTCTTTTTACAGGAAATATTGCGTAGGACAACACAGACTGTGATAATTTCGGTACAAGTACTGAGATTGTACTGAAGAGCCCCCAGTGTATCTAGGCACCAATACTTTGACTTCAACAGAGCAAACTCATGCACTGTGATATTTTTTGTTTGAGCGTGTGCTTCATTATACTGTTCCTCTGTGGGTGTGTGCACATTTCTGATGGATGTCATAAGCCATGGTTCAAGTGCCTGCCCTGTATCTCCCAGTAAATATCCCTGTGGGACATCACTCATGGAAAACATCTGGAAGAGCTGTGAGATGTGCCAGTTATGGGAGTTGTGGTAACTGCTGGGATTGCCAGCACACACATTCAGAATGATTTCCTTAGTATTACACATGACATGGCAGTTAATGGAGTGGAACCCTTTCTATAATTGTAGACTCTTCCCTGTTCCCTGGATGGTACTTTGATCTCAATGTGTGTGCAGTTTATGGCACCCAAGACTTCAGGAAAGGGTACTGTATGGTAGAAATCCTGCATAGTTCTTCTGTCCTCAGGCAGTAGGGGCAAATATATACACTCACTGACATGCTGTAGCATAGCATTCAGGAACTGGTGTAGGATCCTGGATGTTGATGCATGTGACACACCCAGCATGTCCTATATGGGTCACTGAAAGGTTCCTATAGCTAAAATTCTAAGTGTTACACATGCCTTGTTCTCCATAGGTATTTGTTCACCTCAGTTTGCTTTTGGTCTCAGGTGAGGATGACAGAGGTTGCAAAGTTCTAGGAGTGTGCCTTTAAGTACCCTTTAGCAATTTACTATTTCCATCTCATGCAGACCATGAAAAGTTAAAGGGGTCTAAATACCCTTCACCTCCTTGCCTCCATGCCTAAGGTCTATCAGCAACAGCAGCAACATAGACTTGAACCTGTTGCACATACACATGCAGAAGAGCAGCAGCAGCCCCTAACATTCTTTCTTTGCTATGTAGTTTCTGTGACTGTATTACAGTAGATTTTCTAAAGCAACTTTTTATTAAATTTTAACAACAGAAAATAAATAAATTATGAAACCTACAAATAACTATATACATACTGTAAGTCCCTAACTTGAATATTATATAGAAATATATGTCTATGTGTGTGTGTGTGTGTGTGTGTGTGTGTGTGTGTGTGTATATATTTAAAGATTAAAACATTATTTGATGTTCTCAATTTTATTGTTGATAATTCATTTCTGCATAAAATTTGTATTACTTTAATAAATTCATCACATGAGGGAGTAACTTTATTTTTCCAATTTTTAGTTATTATTTTTCTAGCAATTGCTAGAATAAACCAAAAAGGGCACTTGAGTTCTAGGAACTATTTCAGGAACTGGAGCATTAATTGAAATCAATGATTTGGATATATTGCACTTATCAGACCATAATGTTTGAGAAAAAAGGAGATATCACACTACATTCATAGACATAAGTACCCAATCAGCTAGTATGTTTAAGTCACATCTTCAGCACTTAATTGTAACAGTTTTATACATTAATTTTTATTAAATGTGATAAAAGTTCTATGTAAATATTTCCAGATGAAAATTTTCCAAGACAATGAAGTAGTTTTATCAGCTGATTTCAATATTAACTTATGGTTTAATTCAACTTCTGAATCTCCATTGGAGATGCACTATATAGTAGTTCAGTGGCTAAAAAATGGAACTCTGTCCCTACAAGCATTCAAAACACATCATCCAAATCCTCTTTTAAAGACCTCAACAGGCAACATCTCAAGGAAAGTTGGCAGTGCCATGGTTGCTCCCCAGGCTAGTGAAAGCGGATAACACATACATACAAAATCTAGAGCACTTGATAATAGTTTTCAATCTTACTCACAAACACTGGCTAATCTACAATGTATGCACTGTACCTTTGTACTATGTATGTATTCTACCTATGTTCCAAATTTCAGCTGTACACCACAAATCTATTAATTACCTTTATTTTTAAAATTAATATTTTTTTGTTTGTTCTCCCCACTGTAACTGTTTATGTGCCGCATACCACTGTAAAAACATGTCTCCTGTAATTTGTGTGTATACTGATCATGTCTAAATAACTAAATGTGTCTGTAATTTTTCTTTGTGGAGCTTTTCTCCCGGGGCCTCTGCTGAAAAAGGGCCTTTTCGGCTCAGTTAGACACCCCCGGTTAACAAATGTAAAATAAATAAAAAAATAAATAAATGGAAATGAATTCATCAAAAATTCTATTTGACAATAATAAATAGGCTACACATCACACACAAATTGTTCCTAATGGTTTTGATTGGACATTAAAAGATTACTTTTAAATGGAAATAATAATTCACATATTGTCTCTTACATTAGTATTCCAATAGATTTTGAAGTACAAGGCAAAAAGGCTACACTAAATGTACATAATTGCTTTATAGCTTGTTGAATAGCTCCGTCATCTTAGATTAGTAGCATACAGTTCAGCTGCTTATACAGTAATTAGCATGTTTCCTGTACTTGTGTGGCTCTACACATCACATAGAGCCACTTACTGAATACATATCAGAGTGCTATCGTGTGCGCATTGTGAAGCGCACATGGTTTTATAAAGCCGTGTATGGTTTATTGAATCTTGCCTATAGTCATCTTCTTCTTCTATCTCACATATAACCCTTCTCAAACTGTTTGGATCCAAGGTCTCAACTAATTTACTTCTAGTTTATTCAGTCTCTCATCCAACATTATTTTTCCATCTGTCCCAGATAAGGCCTGTCTATTGGCTACTCTTTTTTTTCACACACTCCACTCTTTTGGGGACTGAACATTTTTGGCTCCTCAGGTCGCTTTTCACCCCTTAATCAAAAACAGCCTGACAGCTACTCTCTTTCAGTCTAATCCCCTTGCTATCATTCTGAACAGCTAAGTCACTCAAAGCCATCATTTAACATGAGTCACTTTTCATTTACCTGCTAGCACAGATTGAGTTATGTGCCATAGAAGTCTCTTAAAGGTCAATGATACAGTTCCCATCTCACAGTCATTTCATTGCAACTACTTTGTGTGTGTGTGTGTGTGTGTGTGTGTGTGTGTGTGTGTGTGTGTGTGTGTGTGTGTGTGTGTGTGTGTGTGTGTGTGTGTGTGAGTGTGCATGTGCACATGTGTGCAAGACAGAGAGAGTGCATATGTGTGTGTGCGTGTGTGTACATACGCGCGCGAGAGAGAGAGAGAGAGAGAGTATGTGTGTATATGGTTTCATGGATTTGAATACGCTGCAGTGGTGGTACTGCGGTAGCGCTGTCGCCTCACAGTAAGATGTTGTCCCGTTCTATTCTCAGCTAGAGCATCTTCTGTCAGGAGACATGCGTGAATGGGCATACCTTCGTTGAAGGTTGTGCATCAGGGCTGGCAACTCGACACGTTAAAATCTACTGCCAATCATTAGCAGACCGGAGTTCCGCTGTGGTGACCCCTAACTGGGAAAAGCCGAAAGACACAACATTCATAGTTACACTTTAGTACCATCAGGATAAATATTCTGTAACAGTAATTGTGAACTTATGTTTATCCATATAAGTATCAAATAATTTCTAAATAGACAAATCATATTACAGACTCTTGATATATTTTGTTAACTTAGCCTGCATTCTTGATAATCTTTTTGTAAAATATTTGTCCATTTTTGTCTTGTGATACCTAACTAAAGTAAGAAATTAGCGCCATAACAAATATATCCTCTCAGAAACTAGTTATAACAAACCCAAAGAAACGAGTCTACTACCAGAAACTCTGGATGTCACTGTTTGAACTTTTCTTAGATACTTGACAATGAGATAGGTTATATTACTGAATCACACTTTATGTTAATTAAATTAGAGAAATGCTCCATGCACCCCAACCTGTACTATATCAATCAATTTTTGCCTCTCATTTTATTATGGACATAGAATGACTTAATGCACTAGTTCTTCTCTCTCTCTCTTCCTTTCTATTCCTTTTCTAATCTTGTTTAAGTAGCACTGTTGTAGATAGTGTATATGGTGTACATAGTTCTCTTTTTGTCTTTAGGTAATGGTGTTAATTGTTTTTTATTTCTGTGTTAAATCTCTTTGTGTCTGTGACCAGTATTGTATTCTTCTTCTGCATATGTTTAACCTGGCTGTACTTGATGCACAAAGATAATAAAAATTGCAATTTAAAAAAAAAGTAAGAAATTATTAGTGTGGCTAATATATAATTAAAATACTATAAATTTAAGAATGTCTAACATTTTGGATTATTTAAAGTTTTAAATACCATACTCAATTCAGGCTTAACTAAATAGTTTGACAATTTATATCATCACATATCTGTTGTGTATATATCCCCATTTTTCCTTGAAGTACTGTAATACATTGGACAAACAATTGTTGTACAAACTCAGAAACATTTATATCCATTTTCATACAATTAAAGAAGCATATATTATAATCTAAAATGTGTTTAATGTATTAAACTTAAGATTAACATAAGAATATGCTTCCTCTTGTTGTTCCTGACAAACCATGAAGTCCAAAAAACAGTTTACCACCCAGAGTCAGCTTAGGTGAACCATTCTTCCAATTCACACCTTCCAGGTATCTCTATCATTTCCACTTATGTGCTGAAGCTTTCCAGTAGAATTACAGAATCTGTATGTGGTACATAGTGAGTTCTGCAGTCATGGACTCTATAGAAGTCAAATACCTTGAATAGCTGTTTGGTGCATATGCATAAACAACAGATATACTTTCTCTTTTCACATCTAGCTCTCTCTCTCTCTCTCTCATTTTTTGATATAAACTCCAACTGAACAGCACAAAACCAAGACCCCATGAGTATCTTCACACCTGACTGGAGCCTCTCCCTAGGGTCATCTCCAGTATAGGAGACAGACCAGTACCACTTGATAAGTCTATTTCCAGAGCCAGTGCTGTGCATTGAGGTAAGAGAAACTAAATGTAGCTAGCACATTTCAACCTCCCACACAAGCTGTGCCTCTATACACAGCAGAGAGGTTGGTGACATTCCATGTCCCAAGATCCAGTTTCCATTACCAGGGTCTAGTGCATCTCAGTTTGCTCTGAGCCATTTTATTGTCATTGGACCTTACCCCAATCCTTCACTTTGCAGATGGTAAGCTCACATGGCAGCACCACACAGATTTTTCAGGGTGAGATCAGCCAGGCTACATGGATCACCCAATCACGAGCTGTTTCTCAGGGTGAGCTCAGACAGGCTACATGGATCACCCATTCATGACCTGCAAGGCAGCAGAAACCACTACAGACATGATGGTTAGGCCCAGTATCCCTGTTCCAGGTGAAGTTTTGGCACCCCCTGGGTCTGGAGATGGGAAGACTAAAATTAAAAGGAGCTCTTCGTAAGTAGTCACTATGATAAGTTGTTACTATTGTACTGAGGAGAGTCTGTCCCTGAGTCTCTGTCCTTGCGCTGCCTGGCTTGGCTGTCTCTCCATCCAGAACTGCTGCTTGCTTCACATGAAACTTTCTGCACTATTTGTACCTGGAATGTGTTGTTCACATAATGAATGTATGTGTATTATAAAACAGTATTTACCTGTTACAGGAACTATAACAGAAAAGGATAATTTATGACATTTTCAAAACAGTACAACCAAGGTAATGATAATATATAATAATGACTGCATTCGAAAGTGCAAATTAATAACTGAATGGTGAAATGAATCAAGTGATTTTTTTTGGAATATAATGAACACTGATGGCAAAACTACCAGTTCAAACATATTTCTGAATATGAAATTGCATGGAATGATCACAAGTACATTGGAGCTGCTTTGTTAAAGGTGCAGTCAGTATTTCAAAATAAAATAGACTTGTATGGGTTATGTAACAGCAAACGGAGATAATTTTCATATAGCAAGAGAATACATAGTTGAATAGAAGTAATTGATTGGTAGCTGCTTAAAATAAAAGAGAAATTAGATGTTTCAGAACAAGATTATACATTATAAGAGGATGTGAGCTGGTACCAAAGGTAGTAATTTCAGAACTGATCCATGAAAAAGTGCTTTAAATACTGGTTTAGTTGGTTTGATTATTTTTAAATATATGTCAGAACTGCATGCATTAGCTGAGATTAGAGTCTGAAGAAGAAGTTATGAGACATAAAGATAGGGGGGCTCTGTTGCTGAGCTGTGGACCATAAAAATGGCTACCTACTTCAACACTTATGTTCAACTGCCCATCTGTTAAACTGCCACTAATTCCACTGCCTCCATTTCACCACTGTCAGTGAAAGACAAAGTGTGTTATGTTTATAAATTGTGATATTTTTTGTACTGCATTATTAAACTAATATGCTCACCCTTAAAGTAGGATACTGTAATTATTAGAACTTCAAATATAGCCGTATATATATATATATATATATATATATATATATATATATATATATAGCATCCCCTTAAAAGAGAAAAATAATTAAACCCCATTCAATTATACCTAGTATACAGAATATCCTAGTATTAACTTTGTGTATTATGTAAAATATATTTTGCAGAAAAGTAGACTAAATTGCACATTCACATTATTTTGATTATGTACAATCTAATTTTATAACTGCATTTTAATTAACCTACCAAAAATCCCATAATATTTGCAAGTATCCATTACACTAGTAATTTTGACTTTGGATTTAATAGTTACTCTGAACAAGAGTCATAAACATGGTATATAATTGCACTGTCCAGGACACATACCAGATCCCTGTGCAATTCATTAAAGTTCATTAACAGCATGGACTGTTATCATACACTGATGTGCATCTGAGTACTAAGTCCAGGAGTACATTAAGTATGCAAATAAAAATCCCCATCATAGTCTATGATTAAAAGAAAGTGTGAATGAGCATACTACAGAAAACTGGAAAGAATTTATGAGTTTGATTGCAAACGCAGGGCACCAACATTTACATCTCGGTGCCCAGTGGTAAATTATGTCTAGTCTATGGTATAACTAGGGAGCCTGAAAGTTTCATGAATTAGGAATGCCTGCATCAATGGACTAGATACACAGACAGATCAAGCAGATCTTCATTTGTGATAAGGAAACCCATGTGAAAATCAGTATGAGAGCCACCATAGGAACCATGTATTAAAGAGCCCTATATATCATGCCTCTGCTCTGAATTATAATGTTTGCAATTGACTCTGGTTATATCTGTGAGGTGACAGAGAACAGGGCAACAAGTTGCACTACCTTCCACATTTTCATACCAGTATGCATGTGTGTGTGTGTGTGTGTGTGTGTGTGTGTGTGTGTGTGTGTGTGTGTGTATGTGTGTGTGTGTGTGTGTGTGTGTGTGTGTGTGTGTGTGTGTGTGTGTGTGTGTGTGTGTGTGCATGCACACGCACACATGTGCTGTGTCCACCATCCTGCATCTGTCCCCTTCTATATCTAGCTCATCATATTAATACATGAATGAATCCTGTGCGAGGGAGGCAGACTGAGTAACACAACTATTTGAGTCCCTGAAGCCAGACTGTTGCTGACATCTGCATCTGGGAAACATTAATAACAGTACATGCTGATTCCTCATAGACATACACTACAACCTAATAGTGTCATTGTCAATGTACTGCATTCCCATAGTTTGTATTGTACATTTCTTTGTGTGTGATCCATATCTGGTGTACATTTTGAAAACATGTGTGATCAGGCATTAGAGCAATTCACTTCTATGAATTGTGTTAATGTCCAGTCCAAGTATGAGCACAGCAAGCACAATGGATTTACACCCTTATATACCATGTTTATGAATATGGTGGTTTATCATAAGCAGGTGGTACTGATTTCACAATAAGTGAGTGTGCTGCGATGTTCTGATCAATGTCCTGGAGATTATTTATATCAGGCCTGGTAAGTACTAGTTTCACTTCCGCAAATGCAGGTTTAGCCAAAAGGCACTATTATTATCAATTCCATTAGCAGTAGTGGTGATTATGTTCTGATGAACTATCAGAACTGTTTTGAATTATGCTTCAGTGTAACATTTTGTAGTTCGCTGAGATGGGTAATTTCTGTAACTTCTGTTTCTTCTGTAGATTACATTATCCTCACTTAAAATCCTGTAAGATCAGTTGAACTTTCCAATGTGCTATTCCTTCCACTATTTTGTTATTCCTAAAGTCTTGATCTGAACATCACGTTCACTTTTCCTTCTTCCTTTAGTAAAGACAAATTCATCACTGTCCTGCAAAAGTAAGGTTCCTTCTTCCTTTACCTTCTGGAGAAAGTAAGGGAAAATCAACCAGAAAAGGAGAAAAAAAAAAAACTCTGGTGGAGAAGAGTCTTACAGCTGTTCAGCAAAAAGCACTTCAGGTTTGAACTTTTGAACAGGAGATGGCGTCCAGTAATTTATAGACAAAATTAATGAAATACATTCAGAGGTGTTTTAAAATAAGTGGGACACTGGAGGGTGGAAAGAATAGAAGAAGCTTTAAGTAGCTCTTCAGATGAGTTAATACATCTGCAGAAATATGGAGTTGAAATGAAGGAAAGACTAGTTGAATATGAGGCTATGCAAGCATTAATTTTATGAAAGTACAAATAAGCAACTGGACTGGTATTCCACAGCAGGATTTGTTAATTGAAAGGACACATGATAACAATGCTCTAAATCTGATTATAAGAAGAAGCCAAGACTTATACTAGCAAAGGTGCAGTCATACCAGCACAAAGACCTGCTCATGGCAAAATTATGGCAGAAGGAAACAGTTTTAAAAAAATGGGGAATCAAGTAAAAATGAGATACTGGTGCTTTCATACTTATTTGTTAAAAAGAGGTGAATTTAAGGAATGGGTAGTGGAAATGATTTAAGGGTTATTACAAAAGGTAAATTTTTTATAAGGGATAGCTAAGGAGTGGGATAAAAGGAAAACAAAATTTAAATATATGGCAGAAATAGAGAAAAAGGTATGGGAAAGAAGTAATAGGAGTTATTTAAAATGGTTATCAAAGGTAAAAATATTGCAAATGAAGGGGAATCTTACAGAACATGAACAGGAGCAATTGCTGAGTGATAAAGAAAAATAAGGGAGCATTTTGATAATATACATTAGTTTAGAATGGTTGTTGTTAAGCAAGTATTCTTAATAACCCCAGAGCACAAATATATATATATATATATATATATATATATATATATATATATATATATATATATATATATTTAGTACAATGACCTAAGCAACCAAATATAGAATGCCAAACACAGGGAATCTATGGCAAGAAAAATAACCAGAGATCTTATATAGAGGTATCAGATATAATTCAAGAATTCTACGTAAATCTGTATAAATTAGAGGAATGGGGAACCAAGAAAAGGCACATATGAAAATATTTAAGGAACAGTCAACTATGGCAATGTTAATGGAGGATGAGGCTTAAGATGTAATAGCTAAGATAGGAGGGGATAAGATAAAAATTTATAATAAATCAATAGTGACTTCTCCAAAAAACGGATGTCATTCAAGTGGAAGTTTGAAATTTAGGAGGGAAGAAAATGATAAAGATCTGGAAAGTTTTGTTAAAACAATATTTTAAAAGAAGAGGCAGTACAGTCATCTTGAAAGAAAGCTATAGTTACTCTACTATCCAAGGAGGGTAAATACACTTCAGACCCAGCTTCATATAGGCCAATTTCAATTTTGAACAATGGCTAAGTTGTTGCAAAAATGACAGATATGGATCAATGTGATTTTGTGGAGGGGAAGCAAACATTAGACAACATTAATACAACAATGATGACTTCCATGATGGCTGCACACTGATCAACAGCTTAACTTCAGCTATCACAATGTGGAAACAAAATGAGAAATAAGGGCTAATAATTCTGCCAGTTTTAGTAAAATTTGGTTACTGGCTAGTAAGTACACTGCTTGGATGCCAGCAAAGAAGAAACTTAGCCTGAAAGAAAATCAGCTAGGAAAGGTGACAAGAAAACACTGACTGGGGAGAATCCTGCAGTTGTTCGGCAAAAAGCAACTCATGCACCAACTCTGGTACAAGAGATGGCTTCCAGTAAATTAAAGGAAAATAAATCAAATATGATAAGAGCTGTTTAGTTCATAGTTCATAGGTTAGTACTAGGCTAGCTGCCATTTAGGGACATTTTATGCCTAGCCAATTAATTACCCTATGTGAGAATCAAACTCTGCACCTCATGCTCATAAGGTAAATACCTTAACCATTATGCCAAACTCCCACCCAAATAAACAGCCCTTGCAGGTCTTGAACCCAGGACCTGTACACTATAGTTGCAGTAGTTAACCAGTAAGCCATCACAGTAGTTTAAAATAAAGTAAACATTGAAGGAGTATATCATGTCAAATAATTAAAGGTTAGAAAATGGACGAAGCTTTAAAGAGCTATTCAGATGAATTGAGAAAATTGCAAAAATCAAAGGTTAAAATGAAGAAAAGGCTGGCTGAGTATGAGACTGCTTAAGAATTGCTATTTCAGAAATGACAGAGGAAAGACCACACATAGAAAACCAGAGATTTTCCTGAGAAACTGGAAGGAGCAGATTGTATTCATTTTATAAAATCACAAATAAAGCAACTTGACTGGTATTCCACTGCAGAATTTGTTAACTGAAAGGACACATTGTGTGCCATGAGAAAGCAGTCAAGACTTGTATTAGTAAAGATGCAAGCATATCAGCCAAAAGTGCTGATCTTGACAAAACTGTGGATGAAGGGGAAAGTATTAAAAACTGGGGACAGAAGAGTGTTTGTGGAAAATAATAATTCACTGTACACCAGGATGAAGAGAAGTAAATATATTCCAACAATCAGAGAATGCTGAGAGGCAGGTATGAGATTCAAACTGCAGAATCCAGCTGTCTTCAGAATATTTTTTTTTTCTGTAGGATCAAAGTCATTTTTGATGTAGAACAGACCAAGGAGGAAATATAAAAGTTCATCCAACAGAAAAGTGAGCCATCAAAGAGAAAAGGACTCTGCTTTTCATTCTTCTGATAGTAAAGCAATCAGAGAGAGAGTTTGCCAGTGAAACATTTTCCAATGTTCCATAGAAAAATGCTTGAGAGACAGAAAAATGTACAGAAGTAGCCTAGAAGAAACAGGAATAACTTTGACTTGAACGGGAGCCTTGGGTTGGGAGATGGAGATACACAAGAAGACCAGCAACACTGACATTAGTGAATAAATGTGGGACCATAAAGCATTAATCACATCTGTGAAGTATTGCTTTGCAAGAAAAAATGGCTGAGAAAGATTGGACTTTTGTTGACTTTGTTAAACATGTGGGGAGACTGAAAGGCATATACTCCACTTAATGTCATGAATGTTTGGAAGGACACTAAATGGAAAAAGAAAAAAAATAACTCTAAGTAAAATTGGAAAAAAGCACAAACGAAGGGCAACAACCAGAAACAGAACCCAGGACCTTCTTGTTCTTAATATTTGTATAAATCATTTCATGATATAAATTGCATGTTATATAGTAAAGTATTTTCAGTGACAGTTGTGTGTGATAAAGATACTAAAGTTAATAAGTATTTTTTCTTTTTTAGTTTTAAGGAATTTAGGGATTACAATGTAAAAAGACAAAAAGGCAGGACAAAAGCATGTTTAAGTTAAATATGCAGTAATCTTCAGCTGTTGGGGTGGGGATGGGTGTAAAAGTGCATGGATTATAATATATGTACAGTTGACATTTCTTCTCTTACTTTTGGATAGGTGACTGTCTGGATTAATACTATTGGCTTAGTCTAATTAGTCTAATTGATTTTTTGTGTGTGTAAACATAAGAGAACACTGTGAAAGTAGTGAAAAGTTTTCCTTTAGCAAATAAATATTCAGTGTGACTTGAGAAGTCTGCAGCTAAGGGTAGCTCTACATTCTGTTCTTATGTTTCCATGGAGATAAGTTGAGTACAGGTGTAGGCAATAAATTGCAAGAATTCTGGATATTGTTTGCTGAGAGAATCATAAAATTAAAAGGTACAAGGTCAAGCAGCTTAGTAAAAATAAAGTTTCCAATTATTGGAAGTGAATAAGAGGCTGCAGCCTACCTGGTACCTAAATACCCCAATGTATTTACTAGAACAGTATATAATTTCATTTTGTTTAAAGATAGCCAGGGCAATTTTTCTTAGGTCTAAAAGTTAAGGTTTTCTGAAAGCATACAGGATGTTTTTCACATCTGGGAGGGGAATAAAGATAAGGCAAGAACAGACAGTAATTACTGTAAGTAGGAGCACAGGATGTAGCATGCACATTACCATGGAGAACCTTAATTATAGGTCAGGTAATGCCTATGGATGCATTTGTCAATTTGGGATACTTGTTCCTATCAGGAGGGTTAAACTTCATTGTTTGAAGTTATGCATAGTTTTGTGTTTTTGTGTTATGTTGATATGTTTTGGGGTGTTCCGGGGTTTCTTTGGGTTTTCTTTGGGGTTTTTTAGTAAAATAAAAGTCTTGTAAATTGTGACATAGGCTCAAATGAAGATTACAAGAAACAACTGTATGAAAGAGCTATCTGCCAAACATTAGTGGGTGCATGTAACACAAAAGCTGGAACTAGTCATTTATAAAAGCTGTCATGCATAAAAGCTGGGAATAATAACTTCTTATCATAATGGCTACACTATCCATATTATTTTGGAACATGAATGGCTTCACAGATACAGACAATAAAGTAAGAGTATTGCATTTTATTAAGAACTGCAGAGTGCAAATAATAATGCTACAGGAGACCAGTTGGGAAGAAGTAAGCATGCAAATTTCATAAAGAAGAGATTTCAGGATGGATATTCAGCAGAATATCAGGGACAATGGAAATGGTAAATACTTATACTACTTACTAGAGGAGCGCCAATAGTGTTAGAAGAGGAAAAAAGATAATAACGATAGATTTGTGGTTGCAAAGAGCTACTGTCAATGGAGGAGGCGTATGCTGGCATGTATTTATATTCCTCCTCAAATTGCTATTATGGAGCTTAAGAAAATTTTGTGAGAAATAATCAGTTTTCAGCAGGGAATATTACTTATAGGTTGGGACTGGAACTTGACTTGCAACAGTGGGGATGCATCTAGGGAACCTAGAAGGGAAAATGTAACAAGAGAGTAGATTTCTGGAGAATTTTATGAAAATATTGGGTATGGGAGACATGAATTCAGTAGTAGGACAGAATTTATATATTATTTCCCAATGTACAATAACTGGGCTTGACTAGAGCTAATTATATTTTATAGGAACATGTGCATTTAATTAAAAGCTTCAAAATACATACAATAACTATATCAGATCATGCACCAATAACAACTAAGATAAAAATGCAGGGTAATGAAGTGAAAATTAGATTCTGATGCTTTCCCATCTACCTACGCGTTACCTGTTAAAAAGAGAGGAATTTAAGGAATGGTAATGAAAATTATTCAAGAATTATTAGGGAAGACAGAAATGTATTCAGAAGTTATAACTACTGAGTGGGATAAAATGAAAGTGGAGTTTAAAAATAGGGTAGAACTAAAACAAAAAGAGATCTGGTTAAGAAATACCAGAAATTATTTGGAGGGGGTGACAAAGGTTAAAGTGTTGCAGAATAAGGGGAATCTCATAGAACAAGAAGAGGCACAACTGCAGAGTGCTAAAGAGAAAATAAAGTAGTATCTGGATAATATGCATGAGTTCAGAAAGATTACTGTTAAGCAACTTTTTTGATAGTAAATCCAGTGCACAAACTTGTTTAGTACCATAATTTGGCAACAGAAAGAAGAAAGGGTTGTTGCCAAAGTTAGGGAGTCTATAACAAGAAAAATAACCAGAGATCCTGTAGAGGTATTACAGATATTCAGGGGGGTGTAGCCAAGATGGCTAACTGAGAGCAGCAACTGATGAAAGCTCTATGACTGAAAACTCTTCTCTAACAGAAAATATAATAAAAAACATTTTGGAGATACTTGTTATCTAATTTTATTCACTAATAGTGAAAAGATAGATTAAATTTCTTCAAAAGCTGTAATTTTTATGTCAGAATTTCAACTGATTGGCTGAGAGAGAAGAGACTTCAACATGAGTCACTCATTAAATGGTACTCAGGATTCTTGTGTTAAAAAAGAAATACAGTCACTAATATATAATATGCAGGCTGTATTACTTAAAATAGACATACTGGATACCAAACTAGAAACTTTCAAAGAAAACTGGATACCAAACTAGAAACTTTCAAAGAAGAGACCAGAAAGAAGATGGAACATTTAGAAATTCTTATTAAACAACAAAGTGCACAAATCAGCAGTATGGGAAAATTTTTAATGATCATGGAGGAAGAATAACTGAAGGTGAGTCACAGACTGAATTTCCTTTATGTGAACTAATAACCAAAATGCTCTCTGTAATGTCAAGCAGCAGCTCACACACAAACGCCCGCAGTTGACGTCAGTGAGACTAGAACCCCTACTTATCTAAGTACACAGACTACGCAACACAGTACTTTATGCAAGCACCACAGCTCAAGTCTGCAATCTACCTGATACTTTCTCTTTTGGAATTGAAAGGGCACATAGATCCCTGAGAGCACTTTTGAAGAAGAAAAAATCACCACTATGTTCAATTATAGTTAAGTTCATGTCTAGCTTAAAAAAAGATTAAATATTAAAAACAGCATGTTCCATCCCACATATTAAAATAGGTGAATATATAGACAGATTTGACAATGATTATGCCAGTAAAGTAAGTAAAGGAAAATCCTGCTTACCACTGATCAATGAACTTAAAAAGTGCAATATTAAAGCCACTTTGATGTTTCCTGCAAAGATCAAAAAGATTTCTTTCTGAAGAGACCAAAATATATAACATACTGGAGGAGGCATCCACTTTTGTTAACAGCAATAAAGTCCTTAATAATACTGAAGAAATGGAGTGGAACAGTATATCTCTGAAGAGATAGAGTGAACTGAATTCCTGGAAAACTGCTTCTAAAATTAAAAAGTCTAAAAATAAGTGACTTTCATGCTCTGATTGCAGAACTTTTATTTTCTGAAACAATAGATTTGCCCTTGAATTAAAAGGCGTGAACTGGACTTCAAGCTTTAAAACACATTTATGTATGTATTTATATTTTAAACTAAAACATTTTTCATGATGAGGACTATAAATGGTTAATGTTATTGTTTTACCATATTTACAGTGGAAGACAATATATTTCATTTAACTAAACGTATAAGTGTATTTCTAAATGTTAAACGAATACTTCTTATAAGAGAATATTAAATATAAGGCATATAATTGGTAACCTTAAGACTATATAAGTTAAGAGTTTCATTTTATTTGTTTAACTGTGCTTAGTATGTACATTGCTGGGTTAACTGAATGTCAAATCTAAGTAATATGGTAATTAGAAGTATTAAAATGCTGATGATTTTATTTTCTTTGTTCCTGTTTAACAGATCCCTTTCACCGGTCATTTATGAAGCAACTATCACTTAAAGAAAGCTTGAGAGCAAAAGAATGTTCCATTTCTGTTAGAATGTTGGATTATTTTCACCTTGAGATGTCCTGAAATAAATCTAGGTCAATGTTCATCACTGATACTGGTCAAAACAAAACAAACTTTCTTTTTATTTCTTTTTTCAAGTATATATGTGAGAAATCTACTCAAAATAACACATTTTCTTTTCTTAGACGTGAATAATTGGTAAGACAAAAGCTATAGTAATGTTTTATACTGAGATGTTGCTAACATATAATTTGCTTAGATTTTGCATGTTAATAGCTTATGCTGTAGTGCTATTAACTCTAATTATATATAGTGCACTTATTCATTGAGGAAATAAAGTTAGATGTGTGTTACTGATTAGAGCAACTTAAAAGAACTACAACGAATGAGAAACTTACAGAGGAGATTAGCAGCTGTTGTGTGCTATGACTTTGTCATTTTCGTAGGCAAATTCTGATGTCAGGATGTGAAGCTTATATGAGAGTAGCAGTTCACAATGGCTAAAAATGCACATTCAAATTAAACAAGCAAGAATCTTTCATATATAGTCAAGATTGCTTGTAATACTAGAATTAATATGAAGAGTAAACAAGTTACGAATAGAATGCAAATACACAAGTAATGAAATATTTAATATGTAAGATTAATACAAGAGCAGTATCAGAAAGTTAAGAAATATATACATATACCATAATATTTAATAGAGAACTGATAATTAGTTTTTGATGGGACATTTTGGAAATACAAGATATGTAGAATAAGGTGGACTATTAGTGGAAAAATAAGACAAAAATGTATTTAAATAGCAAACTGCTTTTAAGAAAGATGTCTGTTACATATACCCACATGACAGAAATGTGAATGTACACGATCTCATATAATTTATGTAGAAAATCATATAAAAATATTTGAAAATAATCTGAAATCTGAAATTTGAATCTTGGTCATACAAATTTTGAAGCTTTTTACTTGTTGTATGTTATTACATTCATTAAGACTACCTGAAATAAGTCAGAGTTGAAATTTGAGTGTTTTATTGCTGAATCAGTATATCTATTTTGATAGAAATTAAAGTAGATTTTCTATATGTTTGAACCCAGGAAGGGACAGAGAATGGGATTTGAACTGAGCACATTGTAACTTTTGAATATGATACAGACAACTAATATTTTTTTTTACTCTGTAGAAATAGCAAGGCATTCTCTTCAACCTCAGTAATATACACATTTTTATGAAGTAGTTTAATAAGCTAAAAGATTTTTAAATATGTTGATATTTTTCATGTTAAGAGTGTTACACAATTTTGAGCTATAGACACTTACTTTAAAAATTAATTCAGAGCTTTTGTTAGATCTATAAAATATGTGTTTGTCTTTAATCATGATAACTATATATGTGTATTCCACAAAAAAAGGCCAATACTTCAACCATAGGCAAATGAATCTCAACGCCAGTCCATCCAGTTTAAAACAAAGTAAAACAAACTTTAATCTTCCATTGAGCTCAGTTAATGGAAGATTAAAGTTTGTTTTACTTTGTTTTAGACTAGATAGACTGGCGTTGAGATTCATTTGCCTATAGTTGAAGTACTGGCCTTTTTTGTGGAATACTTATCTTTGTTTTTTGGTCGAATACTTCATTTATACACCTAGCAGTGCTTTGTGTGTTTGGAACTTATATATGTGTATTGACTTCCCTTTTGTATTATATTTTAGTATGATAAGATTACCTGTATTTATCTGTTCAGATCCCATTCTCCTATATTTATTTATTTAGAGGTTTAGTTATAATAATGTTGAATGGGTGAATAATTTAGGAATACGTAATGGTAATTTATATTACTATTATATAAATCAGCATATAGTACACTATTTGTTGGATTATTTAATATTTGTGATTAATAGAAGAGGATTACTAAATTTTTATATAGTAATGGGAGTAGTAGTTCTAAATGGTAAACTATATAACTAAATTGTCTCTTATTGTTTTTGACCTATATGTAATATTACACTAATTATTTGTAAGTCATGGTAGCTTTTGGCTAGTTTTTTGATGACTTTTTAGGTATTGGCAGGTAGATTGATAATATAGTAGTTTGTTTATTCAATAGGCAAACTAGGAACTTTGGTATCCATGGTTGGTTGGGTTTTATTAGCAATATATACAGTTGTAGTTGTAGACTTGTCTTTGTTGTTGTTATTTATGAGTTTTAGTAGTTTAGCTTGTAGAAAGGACAAATTTAAAAAATGTGAAATGTTAAGAGAGTGCCAGAGGAATGCATTACAATCTAATGTATATCATTAAATTAATATTGTGGATAATATGACATATTATCTTGCAAAAGAAATGGTAAATCATAGTATGGATAGTTTTACTTTATTATCTGTTAATGTAAATGGATTAAATAATGACAACAAAATAAATCATTAATGAGCTATATAAAAATTAAATAGAAGAGACAGTTTATTCTTGCAAGAGGCTCACTTGATAGATAAAATATACAATATTTAAATAAATTAGTTTATGAAATGATATCATCTCCTTCTTTTAACTAAAAGAGGAGAGGAACTGATATACTTTGGAGAAAATCTACTGTAATGCCTGATGTCATGGAATCCATTAATGATCCCAAAGGAATGTATACATCTGTAATAATTAGATATAATGGCAAACTCTACACACTAGCTAATTTTTACTGGATCCCTGGAATAAGTGCAAATGTGGATAAAGATTACTTAAACTTAATACAAAGTCATTGGAAGGGACATTTAATTTTTGTAGGGAAGTTTAACTGCATATCTGGTATAGAAGATACAAGCAAACAAAAAAAGCTAAAATTCTGGCATCAGCAGAAGCACTAAATAGATGGATTATTAAATAATAATTTAGCTGATTTACTAGTAAAAGCAAAATATAAGTCACTGTTTTTTACTCATTATTCTTATGCAAGGACATAAACTAGAATCAACAGAATTTATGCCTCTATAGATTTACTTAATAAAATGGATTATTTTAAAAATATCCCTTGCCCTTTATCTGATCAGAATGCACTAAGTATTAATATAGTAATGGATATAAAGACATTCCAGATTATTTATAGAATCCCAGTATATATATGATGAAATTAAAAGAATTTAAAAGTTACCTTAAGGAACAAATTGAGACTGGGAAGATGGGCTAACAATAAAATGAAACAGTGGGCTAAAGAGTTTTTTTTAAACAAGAAGCATTTTTATTAAATTATCATGTATGACATAGGCAATCTTATATTTATATAAATGAAAATAAAACAATCTCAGTTATACATTACAAACCGTGCTGACACAACTGTAGCTGCAAACATTATACATCACTTTTAATATATTAAGTCATTGCCAGTCATGCAATACATAGTGCATTCAAATCCTACCTTCTTTTAAACCTCATTCTCCTCTGCATGTATTGAACCCACATTTCCCATTTTTCCTGTGTAACTTGCTCCTACCCTTTTCTAAAGATCCCAGTTCCAGTTGTTTTATCTCTGCTACTATCCCCACTATTTCTAGTAAAGTTGGTTTAGACTTTGATTTCCATTTTCTAGTAATCGCTTTTATCATAATTAGACTCGCCAAGCCCTTACTATGTCTAGGCAATTCCAATTCTGTATCACAGCTCAAAAAATCATTTCTGTAGTTACTCCAATTTGCTCACCCAGCACATCTGACAGATCATTCAGCAGGGAATGTTTAAAGTCTGCCAACTCATTACACTCCAGAAAATATGTTCCCAGTTACCTCTTTCTTCCCCATCACACCTCCAACATTTTCTGTCTACCTGAGGAAAAATTATTTGGAGTCTACTTCAAGTATAAAAAATACCTATGCAAATACTTCCAAGCAAAGATCCTAAATCTTCTAGATTCTGTTGCATATTTGGGAGACATACATATATCCTCCATTGTTTCTTTGTGAATTGCTTGTCCAATCTTTCTTCCCAATCCTTCCTAACCTCCTGTTATTGATTTTTATAGTTGTCATGCAGTGTTTTATATCCTCTACTAATTATTCCTTTCTTAACAGCAACTTCTATTCTAGAGTCTACTAAAAACTCTACCACTGCTGGTCTTTCATTTAGGACCACCCATTTATTTTTCTTTGTCTATACTCTGATATCAATCCTTGATGGGGAAGGGAATCTCTAACCTGTAGTACAAATACGTTCTTAGTGTCTTCCCATTCTATTACCTTTCCCTCTATAGTTATTTGCTCCCAATACCTTGATTCCTTTGCCAGTTTTCTCCAATATATGGCACCCCCCTTCTGCCTATTGTCCATATCCCTAATTGCAGTCATCTCTAACAGCAGAATCTCCTTTCTCCATTCCCATGTTGGCTTAGTTCTTCGAATACTTTACAAATATAATATTTTGTATGATTATTGTTGTTCTCCTTAAAGGTCTGAATCAAAAATGCCAATCTCTCCTTGTTTCTTGATTGCCCCCCTGTTTCACCATCATCTCTTTCCAGTTTGAATTATAATTATAGTATTCTGCTTGTGCTATGTATAGGAACCTTAAAGGGGCTGCTCTGAAAAAAAAACTTTAACTCGGTGATCCCAATCTGGCCTGTTCTATTGGATGAATAAACTTATTCCACTTGACTCTTGCCACTTTCCCCTCCCAGATAAAATCCTTCAGCTCTTTATTAATTGCTATCCACAACTTCTCCTCTGGTTGATTTGTATGTGGGTACATAATTTGCCATTATTGCTTTTGTTTTAGCATCATTAATTTTGTATCGAAAAATGTTTGAAACTGTTTCAATATGTTCCACAGCACTATAATGTCCATTTCTGGTTTTGTCAGGTATAAAATAATGCCATCTGCAAATACAGCCAGCTTTTAATGACTACCATATCAATTATATCCTTGAATTTCTGAGTCCCGTATTTTCTTTGACAATGTTTCTAAATATAATGCAAATGACAAAGGGGAGAGAGGACTCCCCACCTGGTTTCTCTGCTCAAGAATAGATTATCATAGAGGACCCCATCCACTTTAATTTCCCCCTCTAATCCCTGATATATCCTCCTAATCAACTGTACATTTTGTCAGGAAATGCAAATGCTTCCATTCCTCTGCTCATAAAATCCCAGTGTACTCTGTCAAATGCTTTCTCTACATCAAGACCCACCAACAACAGTGGCATTTTCTTATATTCTGCTTCCCTTTGAATCATCACTGTTCTATTAATGTTGTCAAATGTTTGCCTTTCCTCCACAAAACCAAATTGATCCATATCTATCAATTTTGACATCACTTTTGTCATTCTTTTAGCCATTATAGATATAAACACTTTATAACCATGATTTAGTATTGAAATGAGCCTGTATAAAGGTGGAGTTGGTATATCTTTACCCTCTTTAGACATTATAGCTACTACTGCTTTCTTCCAGGATGTTGGTACTTCTTCTCCTCTTAAAATGCTGTTAAAACCTTCTAGACCTTTATCATTTTTTTCCCCTCCTAGCTTCCAAACTTCCACAGGAATACCATCCATTCCTGGGGACTTTCCTGTAGATTGGTTATACATCAACATTTTTATCTCATCTCCTCCTATCCTATATGTTAGTAACTGAGCCTCCTATACCTTTAACCTTGGCATATTTAATTCCTCCATAAACATTTCCATTAGTACCTTTTCTTGATTTACATATTTTTCTGCTTTATACAGACTTTCATGGAATTTCTGAAGTATTTCTAATACTTCTACAGATCCCTTGTTATCTGCCTTGTTATAGGCTCCCTAAGTTGGTGACAGCCCTTTCTACTTTATTTTGCCTGAGTTGTTGTGCTAAAGGATTTTGTGCTCTAGAGTTATTATCAAAAACAGTTGCTTTTCAAACTCGAGTATTATATTGGTAATACCTTATTTTCTGTTTAGCATTCTCCAGTTGTTTCTCTTTTTGTTCTGTGAGATTCCCCATGTTTTGCAATGCTTTAACATTTGTCAGTCATTCTAAATATTTTTTGTTACTTCTTAACCATATCTCCCTTCCTTTTATTTCCACCCTATTTTTAAATTCCACTTTAATTTTTTCCCACTCCATAGCTATATTTTCAGAAGAAATTTATATCTTCTCTAATAGTTCCTAAATAATTTCCACTGCCCATTCCTTAAATTCCTCTCTTTTCAACAGATAGGTGGAAAAGCACCACTGTCTCATTTTTATTTCATCACCCTGTGTTTTTATTTTAGTTATTATTGGTGCATGATCTGAAATACTTCTTGGGTGCCTATCAAGACCTTCAATTAAATGCACTCATTCCTGTGAAAGGTAAATTCTGTATAGCCTAGCCCAGTTTTTGTATCTTGAGGAATAATGTGTAAATTCACTCCAAACTCCTAGTACTGAATTCACATTTTCTATAAAAAATATTTTCATACATTTCTTGAAAAATCTACCCTCCTTTGTTATATTTTTCCTTCTGGGCCCCCCAGAAACATCTTCACTGTTGCAAATCAAATTCTAGTCTGCACCAGTTTCTACCAGAATTTTCTTAAGCACCATTATAGCATTTTTTGGTGAATATAAATACATGCCAGTGTAATCTTCCTCCTTTGCCAGTAGCCCCTTAGTACTGCAAATCTACTATTATTGTCTTTTTTATCCTCTTCTATTACTATTGGAGGTTCTCTTGCAATTAATATAAGTAATTCTCTCTTCCTTTGCCCCAGGTTTTCTGCTGAATAACTATCCTGTAAACATTTATTTATCAAATTCATATGTTGGATTCTTTCCAAGTGCATCTCCTGTAGCTTAGCTATTTGCAATCTACATTTTTTAATATAGTTCACTAATGTTTTTGTATTTATCTGTGAGGTCAATAACATTTAAAGACATTATAGAAAGAATCATATTCTTGAGGGATTCTCTCCTTTTATGTATAACATTTTTTTGTTAAATGTCTCATTCCAGCTTTTGTGTTACATGCATGCATGCACTGTTTGGCAGATTAATATTTTATACATTGTTTCTCGTCATTTCCATTTTAGCCTATGTCACATCTTGCAGAACATTTTTTATTGAAAACCCTCAAATAAAAATACACATATACCCCAAGACACAGGACTGTTTATTAGAAAAAATACCTTATAATATTCAATATTCTTTTTCATTTACTTGCTTTCTGTTAAAACTTGTTACTAAATAAACCTAATGGCCTTAACCCAGCCATTCCCCTATGCAAGAGTGATAAAAAACACGCACTAATTTTTATTTTGTCTTGCTATTTTAACCAGATTTTTTTTTTACATTGCAGTGCCTACATTTCTTAAATCTGAACAAGGAGAAAGAGAGGAGAAGGGAGAAGGAAAAAAAAAGAAAAAAAAAAACAGGGTCACCTATTAACATTAGTATCCCCATTACACTTAAAATAACTGAAAAAAGTTATAACATGCAAAGAAAATCATCCACCATTTAAATAGTATGATTAAGAAAAAAATGTTTTACTTACAGTTAACTTTCTCCCTCCTCTTCCCACTCCTGAGTATTTTTCTGAATATTAATGACATGAAGTAGGGCATATGCTTTAGAGTCCACTACAAGTTTAACAAAGTCCAAAAAAGTCCAATATTTTCAGATGTTCTTGTTCTGTCCTGTTTCACAAATATAATTATTACTTTGTAATCCACCATTTGTTAATTTCCAAGTTACTGATTTTATTCTCCAAATGTTAATGACATAAAGTAGCACACATGCTTTAGAATCCCCTACAAAGCTTAACAAAGTCAAGAAAGTCCAATATTTCCAGATTTTCTTGTTCTATTCCTGTTCATCTCTATCTTCCAAACCCTGTCTCTGCATCATTTCCAGTGAACTCTCGAATCTCCTAGTCAACATCTGTGCTTTTTCCCCTCTCTCAAGTATTTTCTGTTGAAACACTGGGAAAGGTTTCACTGGCACAGTCTCTTTGGTCTTTATTAAAAGAAGAACAAGAAGCAGAATCACCTTTTGTTTCACATTTCACTTTTTGTTGGACAGACTTTTTTATGTCTTCCTTAGGATGTACTTCATCAATAAATGATTCTGTTCCTCCACAGAAAAATATTTTGACGATAGCTGGGTATAGCAATTTGAATCTCACATCTGCTTCTTGACATTCAGTGAATAATGGAATAAATGTATTCCTCATCTGCCTGGAGTACAAAGAGTAGCCATTCTCCACAAACACTCTGCTGTCTTCTACTTTTAGTACTTTGTCTTTCTGCCATAGTTTTATCAGAATCAACTCCTTCTACTGCTAAGTTTGCATCTTTACTATTAAAGGTCTAGGTTGCTTTCTCATAGCCAGGTTTGGAGAGTACACACAACATGCCCTTTCAATTAACATTTCCTATTGTGGAATACCAGTCCAGTTGCTTATTTGTGCTTTCATGAAATTGCTCTGTCCTCCAATTTTTATTATTTTTTTAAACATTTCTTCTTGTACAGTTTCATAATCAGCCACCCTTTTCTTCATTTTGACCTCTGAGATTTGCAGTTTTATCATCTTATTTGAGTATCTGTTTAAAACTTCTTCCATTTTTCCAGTCTTTTATTATTTGAATTGATATACTCCATCAGAGTTTCATTTATTTTAGTCAGGTCTGTATGCAGTTGCTTTATACTTTCCTCAAGGTTACTGGAAGTCATGCCTGGAGTTTGCACTACTTTTTGCTGAACAGCTACAGTACCTTTCCCTGTCAGTGTTTTTTGTCACCTTTTGTAGCTGATTTTCTTTCAGGTCCTCTGTATTTCTTTTTCCTGGCATCCAGGCAGTCCTGTTACTAGACAGCTGCTGAAATTTACTCAGAAGTCCAGGTCCACTGGCTTTCTATGTGCAGCCATCTTGGAAGTCCTTGAGTGGGATAAAGGGTTGTGGGAAATAAAGGATGAAATACCAAAGTGAGGTTTGAATAATAAACAAAGAAATTAGATAATACTGAAGTGATTAAGAAATTAATGACAAAATATCAAACAGTTTTAATGCATAAAATATAGATAAAATTGCACAGCTGTGCAATAACTTCAAAAGCTCTACATATATTAGCTAACAGAAGTATGATGTTAAACGAAAAGGCAGAAATTAATAATATCCGAAATTCTCATACTAATAAGCTTACTTCAGATGAAAAATTATATACCCATGTCTTCTGTTGGTTTCTTGTTGTTACTTGCATTAGTACATATGCATACCACAGTATTTAACTCTTCGAATTACCAACTACTTTAATACTGTATTGTACTAAGTACAATGAATACACTAAGACAAACTGTTTCAGTTAGTATGATTTTATGGTTACATTTTTCTTTTGGATCTACAAGCATGCAATATAGATGCTGTCAACTCTCTATGGCAAATTCCCAAAGCTTGTTTATACACACTCATATTTATACCAAAGTCTGATATTTTTTCCTCAGTCTGTTGTATTACAATCTTCTTTTGTATAACACTTTTCTTTGTTCTTCTAATTTATGATTTGTCCTTGATTCTTTTTCAAGTTTGGTGGTCCAGAGAAACTCAGTCTTGCATTATCTGAAACGTGGTGTTCTAGCACTATCTGAAACTTGATGTTCTAATTTTATCTTGCTTGATGTTACATATCTTTACTTCATTGATGTCTTTCCAGCTGCCAGCTGCTCAGCTATTTTTACAGACTTTGTTTCTCAATAACATACTCCTTTAGATGGATGCCGATATCTGATTAAGCTATATATGTTTGCCAGCGCACTTAGTACTTCCTAATTTTCAGCATTTTATACTATTCTAAATTAACCCTTTATATTTCATATCATTCTTGCAGCTTTTTATTCAAGCTAATAATCATGCTAGCAACAGTTTTGAAAAGACAGTGAATATACTAAATAAAACAGAATACTATTATTTTTTCATCAGACATAAAGGAAATGTTTAGTATTTTTAAAAAATTCCACTAGGATCTTAATAATGATAAAATAATAATCATGATGATTTCAAAACTTACACATATTTAAAGAAAAATGTTATTAATAAACTTAATAACCAACAGATATCTCTACTGAATAAACCTATTACTCTGCTAGAAGTTAAGGAAGCCTTAGGTAAAAGAGAAAATGGTAAAGCTGCAGGGTTAGATGGTTTAAGTATGGAATTGTATATAATAACACTTTCAACCTTCAAAGTGGGTTAATTAGGTCAATCTTTACTAAAAATTGTGAAATGCTAGTGGAATATAGGGAGATAAGGGACATGGTGGGGACATACCCCACTATTGTATATAGAAAGGGTGTCTGCCATAAGAATATTTTTGAATGTAAAAAGAAAAGCATTGTTGGGAATCCTGGTAAGAAGAAATGTTGTAGATGTACGTATTGTAAGCATATACTAGAAGGATTTTACATTTTAAAATTACAACTATGGAATTTTACCATAAGGAGAAATATAATTGTGAGAGCACTGACATTATTTATGCTGCTTTATGTAATTTACATGATTGTTTTTATTTGAGAAAAACACAAAGAAAACTATGTGAATGCATCTATGGACATCTATGATGTTAGGAAGAATAAGAACACAAATGCTTTGTTTAAGCATATTAAGGATTATCCAGAGCATTTTTTTTTTAATTTACTGTAATTGAGAAACTTAAACAGGACCCTAAGGGGGACCTTGGCTGATTTTATTGGAAACTAGGGAAGTTTATTGGGAGATATATTGTGACACCTATATTTGGCCAAGTCTTGATTTACTAATTACAATTTTAAAATTGTTGAAATTTAAGGTACAGCTTAGATAAGAATTTTTTTGATGTTTAGGATTGTTATTTTTAATGTTTATATGTTTTATTATTCATTATTTGGAAGTATTTTAAATTTTATGATTTCATTATTTATTGATATATTGGAGGAGTCAAGGGGTGACTTTTTTAAGACAGCAAGTTGCATGGATGAATGTTTTCACTGATATATTGTTTTAGAGCATATGATTGGTCACTATAGGATGTTATTTGATATCTAAATGCTACTTTTAATTAATATAATTATCTGAAGAAGTTTTATGTTGTATGTAAAATGAAAGCACTTATCTTTATTGTAAATTCATTAATATTGGTGTTTTTTATATCCAGCCTGGAACCCTGCTTTTTGTATTACAGAGTTTGTGCACTCTGTGGATGTTAACTATCTTAGATGTAGGAAAATGAATGAAAAATTAATTTGCTCTAATTAGCTTAGCTATCAAGAGAGCTTTTGATTCTGTAGATTGAAACTACTTGTTTAAAACTTTAGAAGGTTTTGCATTTCCAGAACAGTTTATTGGCATATTAAATAAACTGTATAGAGACTCCAAAGCATATGTTAAAATTGGATCTTACATTTGTCAAGGATTCACTTTAAACAAAGGCACAAAGCAAGGGTGTCCTTGTTCCCTCTACTATTTGCATTAGTTATTGAATCCTTAGCTAATAGTATTAGAAGCAATGAAAAAAATTGATGGATTCTCAATTAACAGAGATTGACAATCTAAAATGCAGCTTTATGCAGATGATATTTTCCTAAATATAGGAGATTTAAATTATTCACTCAAAGAAATAGATGAGGAACTTGAAACGTTTCAAGATGTAGCACTGCTGAAATTTAATAATAATGAAACTGAAACTTTAGTATTAAATCATTTACTAGATAGAAACTGTAAAGATACATATAAATATAATTGGGAAGGAAAAGAACTAAAATATTTAAAAATAAAAGTCTACAAGATAAGTAAGATTATTAATAATTTTGATAAAAAAAATTGAAGTGTTACTTCTTATTAAAAATGGAAACAATGTTTTTTTTTTTACTTTTGAGGATAGGTTAGTACTTATTAAAATGATTATATTACCCAGGATTATATAATATATATATATATATATATATATATATATATATATATATATGTACATATATATATTTATATTTATATTTATATATTGCAATTTATATTTATATATTGCATTCAATAGCTTTAATAAAAAAGCAATGTCTTTTGGTTTTTCCCGGTTAGGGGTCACCACATCAGATCACTGGTCTGCAGATTGATTGGCAGTGGAGTTTTTACAGTGTCAAGTTGCCAGCCTGGCACCCAACCTTCACAGAAGGCACATACTCTCGCACCTACCTGTATGTCTTTAAAGCTCACTTTACTGCAGAGAGGACATGCAGACTCCGCACAGTAGGCAATCCAGCCGAGAATCAAACCAAAGAGCCTCTTGCTGTGAGGCAACAACTCTAACCACTGTACCACCATGGTGTTGCATTTAGTAGCATTAATACCTGACAAAAAAACTTTTAAAGAAAATGGAAAAATGTTAACTTCATTCTTATGGTATCCCAAAAAGGTGAGAACTACTTATAGAAATCATATAACATTATGGATGTATGGTGGTATTAGCTTCCCAGATGTAGAACTGTATTCCATTGCTGCAAATTTTAACTCTTTTATACTCTGGATAGGCTCAACTTACACTAGTCAATGGAAAATCATCCAGGAGCAGGCTATACTAAAAAGTGTATTAACTATGATAAATTAAAAATATGTAATGATCTTTTCATCTGGTTAACACAATTTACCTTAGAAGGAAATTAATTTCAATCTTTATACCCTGCGTATATGAAATCAATTCTTAAACAGTTAAGAAATATGTTTTTAAAACTCCATTAACTAATTCACTGCAATGGAGCTCAGGAAGCTTGCACTGTAACTTCCAATGGGTGGAGCCTAAGCCTTTTGACAGAATCGAATTATGTCCTAACATTTCAAACAAATGCTCATATCTCTGGAACCATAGGGATTAAGAAAGAAGTATGAATGGCAAACTCTTCAGCACAAACTATTTTTATAGTGGTAGTACTTTTTAGGTTCTAGGTCTTAAACCGAATTTTATAAGTCAAAGTAAACACAGTAGCTTTTACATTTGTAATATTTTGTAAACAATGTACAATATCTCAACAACCACTCAAGTTACACACATACTGTCAGCAGCATTTTATTCATCTGGCTGAGAGCTTTCATATGAGGCTAAGGAGGTCTGTCTGTGTTACTTGGTTGCTGAGATATTTAGAAAATGTGAAAATTATATCTATATAAATTAATATAATAAAAACAACATCTAATATCCATTTACCTGCACTATACAGAAGTCAAATATTAATGCAGTTGAGTTTGCTGTTGTGCAAGCTTTAAGATTAGACCTTTAAAGCCTTGTACATTGCATGGTTTTGGAATTATTCTTGCAGATATGAGCAAGTAATATTTGATGCCTAGAAGGTTCATAGGTTCATAGATTAATACTAAGCTAACTGCCCTTGCGAGCCATTTTAAGCCTAGCTAATTATCCCTTGTGAGACTAAAACCCTATACCTTGTGTTTGTAAGGCAAACACCTTAACCATTAGGCCACTCTCCTATTATCCATCAGTAAGAAATTAAATGAATTTGTAGATCATATGAGTGAAGAGGAACAGAAGAGCATTCCCCCATTCTACACAAGTAGAAGCATCAGTAGAAGTTTACTGCAGATGCACCTGGAGGTGTCACTCAGATGTAATGAGTTAATATCAAAACTGAAATGGTTGTGCTTTCCCATTGCACACAGCTCTAGATTTAAGGAAACTCAGAACAATGTTACAATTGATTTACTAAACAGGAATGGATTAGTACTATGGTCTGATTGCTTTGAAAAAGGAAAAGCTAACTTCCCAGAATATTTAATGAAAGAATGTAAACTGGATGAATCTGCTAACCAGTTAATATTATCCATCAGTAAAAAATTAAATGAATTTGTAGATAATATGAGTGAAGAGGAAAAGAAGACTATTCCCCCATAATATTTATTTTATTTTATTTATTTTACATTTGTTGACTGGGCTAGTCCAACTGGATACGTGTCCATTTTCAGTGGAGGCCCGGGGAGAAAAGCTCCAAACAAAAACATACAAAAATATATATACTAAAGGTAACATACAAACTACTTGTAAAAAACAAAATATACTTAAAAATATAAAAACATCTGATGCTAAGATTTGGAGAGACATTAATATAGAGTAATGCATCTTCAGTTTAATATAGTATACAAAAAGAAATAAGAGTACAGTATCTGGTAGGAACTAAACCTGGTAAGTAGTACTAATTAGTATTTAGTAGTGACGGAAAAGTGGTTAAGTGGGCAGCAGATAGATTAGAGAATAACAGCTAGGCAGGGTTAGTACATGAACATAACCAATGGTTAGAGAAGAAAAGTTTTAGATTATTTTTAAATAGTGGGAGAGAGGTTAGGGTTGTAAGGTCTTGTGGTAGTTGATTCCATATTTTACCAACATAGTTAGAGAATATGGAGTCACCTGCTAAGTTCTTGGATAAGGAAGTGTGAATCAACATTTTGTTAGCAGAGCGTAGATTTTTCAAGTTGTAATAAGGTTTTATGAAGGAAGAGAGAATAGGGATATTATTGGGTTGGTATAGGGCTTTATGGGCAATTATTAGTTGGTTAAAATGTAATAAGTGTGGTAATTCAAGCCACTCAAGTTGTTTTAGGTTCAGACAGTGATGAGTCCTGTAAGGTGTATTTGTAGCAAATCTGGCGATGTTGTTATAAGCTCTGGCTAGTTTGTTAAGATTGTTTGTAAAAAGATTGCTGTATATTGGGGATGCATATAATAGGGTGGAAATTAAGTGGGTTCTAGCAATTGTGGTTCTGGCAACTGGTGTCAAGAAGGGTTTTATTCTATATAGGGATCCAAGTTTTTTATTAGTCAGTTTTATTGTATTGTTTATGTGAGTGTCAAACTTTAATTGATTGTCAATTGTGATTCTTAGGAGTTTGGTGGTGGGGTCTGGAGAGATAACAGTATTGTTGTTTGATGTAAGTGTAAAATGAAGTGGGGGAGACAAATGAGAGGGTTTAAAGAGCAAAAGTTTGGTTTTTTTGGGGTTGAGCAGAAGACAGTGGTTGGAGAACCATTCTTCTATAGTGGTAAAGGCTTTTTGTGTGATAGAATGAAGTTCAGTTTGGGATGAGGCAGAGCAGATGATAGTAGAGTCATCTGCATATTGAATACAGGTGGAGAGTGGGGTAGAGAGATAGAGGTCATTTATGAAAATGGAAAAGAGAAGTGGACCTAAAATAGAGCCCTGAGGAACACCTAGGGAGGTGGGAAGGAGATCAGAAAGATGGTTTTGCCAGAGAACTGCTTGTTTACGGTTTTCTAGGTATGATGTAAACCAGTTCATAGCAAGATTGTCCAGTGAGAGGGACTTCAGTTGGTGGAGGAGAAGTTGATGATTAACCATGACAAACGCTTTAGATAGGTCAACAAAGAATGCTGAGGAAAGAATATTGTTATTACGATTATTGTTGATAGAGTTAGTAAAAGACAGCAAGGCAGTGGTAGTACTGTGAAATGGATGGAAACCATGTTGGCAGTTAGCAAGGAGGTTATTCTGAAGTAGGTGAGTTATTAATTGTTTGTGGATACATTTCTCCATAAATTTAGCAAGTGGAGAGAGTAGAGCTATAGGGCGATAGTTGGAGAACTCAGTAGAGTCACCACCTTTGTGAAGTGGGATGATGTGTGAGATTTTCCAAATGGATGGAATGGTGCCTTCTTTTATAGTTCGATTGATCAATATGGAGATTGGGAAGGCAATGGCTTTGGCTCCTATTTGGAGGTATTCTGCTGGTAGTTTATCAGCTGAGGGAGTAGTAGGTTTTAGTTTTTGAAGTAAGGAGGAGATATAGGAGGTGGGTATAGGTTCAAGGTGAAAAGGAGGGGGAATGGCGCTTGGGCTTGGCAGATTGGAGGTATCAGGGTTTAGTTGATTTGCTAGATTTAATATAGTAGTAGTAAAGAAAGTATTAAAGGCATTTGCTGTTTGTATTGGACAATCAGGTTTGGAGTCTAGTGGATGAGGTGTGGCAACTTTGCCTGGGGAAAGTAATGTGTTAATAGTAGACCAGAATTTTTGTGGCTGTTGAAGGGAAGTTTGCTGGAGTTGGATATAAAAGTTCTTTTTATCTTGTAGGATAGCTTTTTTTAATAGGTTTCTTTGTTGTCTAAAAGTTTGGCGATCGATAGTGTCTTTTGTGGTACGCCATTTGGCCTAAAATTTATTTCTATTATGAATTAGTTTTTTAGTTGAATTTGAGAGCCAAGGTGCTGGTTTGTTTTTCATTCTTATGGAACGCATTGGGGTATGATGGTCTAGGATAGCTAGGAAAGAGTTATTGAAGTAATTAACTGCTTCATTAATAGGGAGTGACTTAAGGGGGGACCAATTACATTGTTTAAGTTCAGTTAGAAACAGTTCGTTGTTAAAATGTTTTTTGCAACGGGCAGTTCTGACTGGAGTGGGGATACTTAAGCTTGTTTTATGTCTAATGATGTATATTAGAGAGTGATCACTAAGGTCATCTGGGAGAGTTCCTGTTGAATAGTTTAGTGGTGGACCGTTAGTTAGTATCCAATCTAGGATGGTTTCTTTATTATTAAGTTTATTTGTTCTGGTTGGAGAGTTAATAAGTTGTGTGAAGCCATATAGGTTAATCAGGGTGGATGGGTTGGTGTTGTTACATAAGTACCAATCGATATTAAAGTCTCCTAGTAGAATTGTTTCTTGAGGGAGATTTGAGGAGAGCCAGTTTAGTAGGTCTTCTAATAGTGTGTGATTATTACCTGGGGGGAGATAGGTGCAGATTATGTTAACTGATTTGTGTGAGTTTAGTTGGAGTTTAGTAATAATTATTTCTAAGTTGTTGTCAAAGGGTAGTTTTTGATTTATTTTGTTGATTTGTAGTCCTGTTTTGTAGAGAATTGCTACCCCACCACCTTTTTTATTTTTGCGGTCTTGTCTAAAGATACAATAGCCTGGGGGAATAATTTCAGTGTCTTTTATTGTAGGTTTGAGCCATGTTTTGGTTAGGCAGAGGATGTCAAATTGCTGGACATCTAGAAGAGCATGAATTTGTGGTATTTTATTGCATATGCTGCGTATGTTTAGATGGGCTATAGAAAGTGATTTGGAGTGTTTGGTTGGTGGTAAAGGGATTATATTAGGTTTGTTACAGTTAGTGGGGGCTGGGTGATGGTTTGGTCCTGGGTTGGGGTGAATGTCACCATGTGTTAAGGAATGGATTCGTGTAAAGTTGTGGTACTGGAGAGGTTTACAATGATAGTTCCATAATTTTCTAATATTTGGAATTGAGTATCTGATGTGAGTTAGGCGGTGATATTTGGCTTGATAGAACCTAGGCTTGTAGATGGCATTAAAAGAGCTTATTGATGAAGGTAGAGAAGTTGTTAGAGTTTGTTGGGAAGGGATAGTAAGAGTAGAGAAGAGGGTTGTTCATAATACGTTAAGAGGTAAGTAGTGGTAAGAGTTGTTAGAGGTGAGTACTAGTAGCCATTGGATTCGGTTAGGCATGGTAGAAGAGTATAGTAGATATTAGAGGAGGAGGAGAAAAGAGAGGGTTTACTATATGTAGGATAATATAGATAGTGGTGGAAGGAGACTTATACTTGAGGAGAGTAGAAGTATAGATATGGGGTGTGGCTGTTGTAGATTCTTTGATTGGCTGTTGGTGAAAGGGGTGGGAGTATGAGGGTATAAGTTAAGAGGTACTGGGGGCGGGTGGGAATTGGGGGAAGGGTAGGGAGTGGAGTGAGCCAGCGAACGGAGCGGGAAGACACAAAAGAGTATCTTGCCAAGGAAAACAATCTGTGGAGTGGAAGAAGGAGCAGGTAGGTCAGAGATGGAGTGCAAGTCTAGTTGTTAAAGTCAGCTAATGTGTATAGTTATGTTGCTAAACTAGAGTGTGGTATGGGAAAGATGCAAAGGGGAGGGTAAGAAAGAGCAGGTCAAGAATGAGTCTCTGTTTACAGGAGTAGCAAGTGAGGTTTAAAGGAGGTTAGAAGAGAGTCTATGAGGAGAAAATAGAGAGGTGTGGAAGCACCAGCTTGTAGCCAGCTATTTAGCTGCAATGACTGGTTCCTAAGCAAGGGGCTAAAAGAAGGAACAAGTAGTAATGTTAAAAGAAAGAAGGGAATAGGAGTAGGTGAGAAGGTATAAGTAGAGATTCAGCGATTCAGATTCAGAGATATGAATATATGAACACTATTATCGAAGGAAGATTATAGTGTTGATATATTCATATAATGGGGGAATGCTCTTCTGTTCCTCTTCACTCATATGATCTACAAATTCATTTAATTTCTTACTGATGGATAATATTAACTGGTTAGTGTTGTCACCTCACAGCAAGAAGTTCTCCCATTCTATTCTCGGCTGGAGCGCCTTCTGTGTGGAGTCTGTATGTCCTCCTCATGGTCGAGTAACGTATAAAGACATGCAGGTAGGTGCATGCGTGAATGGGTGTGCCTTCTTTGAAGGCTGGGCATCGGGCTGGCAACTCGGCACCGTAAAAATCCACTGCAATCATTAGTGGACCGGAGTCCCACTTTGGTGACCCCAAATGGGAAAAGCCGAAAGACATTACTTTTTTTATTATCGAAGGAAGATTGACCTACAGAGATATCTTGTCCAAGTTATGTAAGTTAATTATAAGTAATAATAATAATTTTGATGAAAAATCCTGAACTTTTTAGATAGTAGTGGACTGAGTATCTTAACAGAAAGTAAGAATAAAACTTTGTTACTTAAATCAGTTTGTCAAACTACTTTAAGTTAATACTGGAAATCTTTTTATGTGGAAATATATATATATATATATATATATATATATATATATATATATATATATATATATATAATGTTTGTTACTCCCTATAAAATCTCTAAGTTTAGTAAAATGATTTCTTCAGTTTGTTGGCAATGTAGTAAAGATGTAAAAACTGATTGGATACATATGTTTATGGATTATGAAAAATGAAATGTATATTGGGAAGAGAAAAGTATGTTTTTATGAAGTTATGATCTGATAACTGCTCTTTAACTAGATCAGTAATAATAATGAATGTTCCACTTCCCATATCTGTAAAAGCCAAAAAGCAAAAGATGTTTTGGGCTGTCTTGCCAGTTGCCCTGTATCTGTAAAAGCCAAACAGCAAAAAAGTGTTTTGGGATCTCTTAGCAGTTGCGCAAAAAGTTATTACAAAAAATTGGAAATCAGATTCAGTTCTTACATTCAAAGAATTTTTAAATTTAACAGCATTACAATGTAAAACTGAAAAAGAAGTGATCAGAATAAGATCTATAAATTGTACTAAGACTTTTAGTGTTTGGGATAACCATGAAATATTGTTATTGAAATACCAAGACGCTTGATGTGTTTATTGTATAAGATTACCTTGAAGATTTCATGTATTCCTGTCACTGTATAAAAATATGGGATATTGAATTTCTTTCTTTGTGTGTATATATTGTAAGTATGATCAATTAATAAAAAAATCTTAAAAAATAGATATTTCAGAAAATTTATGAAAATGTGTATAAAGCAAAGAAATGTAGAAATCAAAGAAGAGCACAAATGGAAATAGTTATGGAAGACTTAAGTATGCCAAGGCTAGGGGTAGATGAGGTTCAACAATTAGCAGTTAAGATAGGAGATTATTAGACAAAAACAGTGACATATAATCAATCTGCAAGAAAGTATCCTGGAATAGAAGGTATTCCTGTGGAAGTCTGGAAGCTAGGAGGGAAGAAAATGATGTTTTAACAGTATTTTAAAAAGAGAGGACTCACCAACATCCTGGAGAAAGCTGTATTGGCTATAATACCTAAAGATGGCAAAGACCCATCAGACACAGCTTTGTATAGGTGAATGTCAATTTTAAACCATGATTATAAAGTGTATAAACAGACATATAGACATAAGTCTATAATAGCTAAAAGAATTGCAAAGGTTTTGCCAGAATTGGCAGATATAGATCAATGTGTTTTTTTTTTTTGAAGGAAGGCAAACATTTAACAATATTAATAGAACAACGGTGATCCAGAGTAAAGCAGAATATAAGAAAATACTGCTGTTGCTGTTAAGTCTTAATGCAGAGAAAGCATTCAGCAGAGTAAGCTGGGATTTTATGACTAAGGCAATGGAAGCGTTTGTATTCTCTGATACAAAAACAAGGTAAATTAGAAAGATATATGAAGGACTGGAGGCAAAAATGAAAGTGGAGGGTTCATGTCTGACAAGTTGTGTCTGAAGAAGAACCATGAGAGGGTATCTTCTTTCCCCATTGTAATTTGATTTATATTTACAGCCACTGGCAAAGAAAATCAGGGACTCAGAAATTAAAATATATAAGTTGTATGGTAATCAACAAAGGGTTGGCTTTATTTGCAGACAATATTATTTTGTGCCTGATATAACCAGAAAAAGACATCTCAGTGTTGTGGAACATTTTGAGGCAGTTTCAAATCTTTTTAGGGTATACAATTAATGAAGATAAAACAAAGGCTACAGCTGTAAACTATGTACCCACATATAAATTGGTTCAGCAACACCAATATTTACAGGGACACAATAAAATGAAGTATTTAGGAGTACAGGTTAAAAAGGATTCTGTTATGGCAGCTAAGGATATGTGGGAAGAGACTAAACAAACGAGAATAAAAATTGAGAAACCTGAAGCTCTTTTTTATGGATATGGATAGCAAGATACAAGCAGTGAAAATGTTTTTTTTTACTCCCTTTAGTTTTATATACAGGTCAAGCATATTTTTTTATCAACCAGAGGAGAAGATGTGGATGATAATTAATAAAGAGTTGAAGTATTTTATCTGGGAGAGGAAGAGGGCAAGGGTCAAATCTGATCCTTCTGATAATGCAAGGTGGTTTATGATTACCTTCTCTAGTATAGATGATGAACAGGCAGGGTAGTTCATTTATAGTGTCTATATTATCTTGTCGAAAGATGACAATATCGAATGGCTAAAACATTGAAAATGCCGTTCATCAAAACTGTTCTTGTGGGGATCCCCCACTAATTTTATATACCAACTCTGAGATCGCACTACAGTGAGGAAAGAGCACATTTTCTCATCCCCACTGTACCATCATTCTGCAACAACACTTTCAATGTATGGCATTTTCAATGTTTTAGCCGTTCGATATTTTCAACATGTGATATTGTGAAGTAGACCCCGTTTATATGCTTTACATAGAAACACATCAGGATGTATAGCAACATTACAAAATATAAATAAAGTGATTAACAGACAGAATACACAGACATACATGCTTGCATCTGACAGCTTACTACAAAATGACAGTGAGGCTCGCACATGCTCAATATGTATACACTTGTGCAAGACCCTAGAAAGCTTCTTAAAGCTGTACACACACACTGATCTACATCCTCCCTCTTAATGAATTGTCTTCAATGAAATGACATTAGAATAAGGCATGCAATAATATAGACATCAGAAACAAACACAATGTTCATGTCCAAGCTGCTGTGTATCTGCAACATGGTCTGGAAATACGACCTGATCTAGTAACATAGTATTCAGAATTGAGTTTAGCAATAGGCACAGTCTTCGGTGAACAACTCATATCAGGAATTTCGGGATTCATCTCAGGAACAGGGATTTTCACTGGAATGCTGGACAACTCACTCTGAGATTAAGTGTCTTTCTCATAGGCTAGGTGCTGTGGTATAGGCTCAGACACTGGCATCAAATGTTCCTGATTCTGCCTAAACTCTACTCCTTGTGATTCCACAATGTACGATCTTGGCTCTGGGCAAATACTTTTCATGACTCCAATCCGATCATACCCTTTGCATGTTTGCATTCTCACTGTCTCTCCTTCATGTAATGGATTAATAGGTTTGCTGGACTCATCGCAATAAGATTTCTGGGATAGGCATTTCTTTAACAGATGGGCTTTCACAGATCTGTTATTCTTAGCACTTGGAACCAACACTACTGCTGAGAGGTAATGTAGTTCTGGTTTGTCTTGACAGAAGTCTCTGGGCAGGTGAACCAAGATGTTTATCATGAGGAATATTTCTGAGATTCAAGAGATTCAGGAAAACATCACTATTATCTTGTTTTGACTTCTCTAGTAACTGTTTCACACTTTGAACTGTACATTCTGCCAAACTATTTGACAGTGGATATTCAGGTCTACTTGTAACATGAGTAAAGTCCCAGTCTTCTGCAAATCTTTTCAATTGCTGGCTAGTAAACTGTGAAACATTGTCAGAAATAACTTTGTGTGGACTACCATGAACTGCAAAATTACATTTCATCTTAGTAATGACAGTACTGGATGCTAGGTTAGAAGTATATCAATCTTGAACCAATTGGAATAAGAGTTTACTAACACCAAGTAATGTTGACCATTCCACTTGAAAATGTCTGTAGCTACTATCAACCAAGTTAATTCAGGAATCTGGTTTAGCTGAAGTGGAAGTAGTTCTGTTAATGTGGCTTTGTACTATTACATACAAAACAAGATGAAAGTACTCTCTCAATGTCTTGTGACAAAGAGGGCCAAAACACTAGTCCTCTTACCCTCCTTTTAGTAGAATCGGTTCCTGGGTGGCTACGATACAAGATAGCAATATACTCTGGTTGCAAGGACTTTGGAACAATTACTTTTGGACCTTTCATGACAACACCATTGTCAGACAAAATATCATTTCTGTAAGGAAAATAAGGTTGCACTTCTTGAGATAAACTAGATTGCTTTGACGGCCATCCTCGACTAAAAAAGTGGTTGAGCTTCCGTAAAACAGGATCCGAGGCTGTATGATTCCTAAGCTCATCAAGACGTGTTGAAAAAAAAATTCTCACTTCCATGACTTCAAATTCAAGTTGAACATTCTCATGCTGTTCAGTGGTATTTCTGGGCAATCTAGATAATGTATCAGTAAGATAAAGAAGTTTTCCTTTTGTGTAGATAAGATTGAAACTGTACTTCTGCAATCTCAACATCATACACTGCAATCTGGCTGGAGCTGAATGCATAGGCTTTTTTAAAATAGTGACTAGAGGTTGGTGGTCTGTTTTGATCTGGATAGGTCTACCATAAATATAATCATGGAACTTCGAACATGCAAACACAGTTGCCAAGAGTTCTTTCTCTATCTGAGCATAATGCATTTTAGTTTGGGTTATTGATCTGGATGCATAGGCTACAGGTTGACCATCTTGAAGAATAACTGCACCAAGACCAAATTTCAAAGCATCACAGGAAAAAGTAACTGGTTTGTGAACATCATAGTATCTATGAGTTGGCAGACTGGTGATTCTCTGTTTCAGGACATCAAATGTTCTTTGGTGCTGTTCCAACCATGACCAGGATACATCTTTATGTGTCAGCTCTCTGAGTGGTTCTGCTAGATGGCTTAAATCTGGAATGAACTTGCCTAGATAGTTAGCCATGCCAAGAAAGCATTGAAGGGCTTGAACATTGTCTGGAGCTGGTATCTCAAGAATGGCTGTTTGCTTGGAAGTGTTTGGTTGTAAGCCTAAACTGGTAAATAAATGACCAACATAAGTAACTTCTCATAACCTGAACTAGCACTTAAGATTCAGCTTAAGATTCACTTCACGAGCTCTTTCCAAAACTTTCTTGAGGTTTGTGTCATGCTCAGCTTCACCATTATCTCCTACTAGAATATCATCTACTATAATAACACAAGGATACCCAGAAAAATTTTGCTCCATTGCATGTTGAAAAACTTTGCTGGCAGAATTTATCCCAAATGGCATTCTCAAAAATCTGTACCTGCAAAAAGGAATACTGAACGTAGTGAGCAACGAGGATTTTTTATCAAGCAAAATTTGCCAAAATAAACTCTGCATCAAAACAAAAAAAATGTGGCATTTGGCATCAGACCTGCAACTTCTTTAACTGTACACATTGGATGATGAGGTATTTTTAGTTCTTTGTTCAAATCTCGTGGATCAATACATATTCTGATTTCATCTGAGCTTTTCTTATGAGCTACCACCATGGAAGATATCCATTCAGTTGGTTCTTCAACTGGACAATTTACACCTTGTTGCACCTTTTTATCTACCTAAGCTTTGACTCTGTTCTGCATAGCTGCTGGAACTTTCTGGGCTGGCCTAACAACTGGGCTGACATCTGGGTCTAACTTCATTGAGTACACAACTGGAAGCTTGCCTAGTTCATCTTCGAAAAGATCAGCATAGGTAGAAAAAATATACTGGGTGAAATTAGAGCTGTGGTCTTTCAAATTAACATGATGGACTTCCTTATTAAATGAAAGCAGTCCCATTTTCAAACTGTTTTTGAGCCCTAATAATGACAGTATGTGCCTTTTGACCACATAAAATAACAAGTCGTAGCTTCTCCCAGCAGACTAACATGAAAGTACTACTGAGCCTTCGGTTTGAATCTCTTCACCACCATAAGCAACAAGCTTCACACACTTTACCAAATCAAGCTTTTCACCAGCACATGCTCTAGCAAATGTTTCTGCAGATATCACATTGCACTTTGAACCTGTCTCAACTTTGAGATCTATAGGTCTTCTATTTATCCAAACAGTACAAAATACTTCATTAATTGCCCTACTGTATTGACTGTTTCATGAAGCACTAACACACCATCAACATAAAAAGTAGGGTCATAGCTTTCTAATCGATCAACTTGTTTCTTTGAGTATTCCCTTTTAATAAAATAATGTGTGCCTTTTGATTTGCAAAACTTTTGAAATGATTCTACTTATTGCACTTGTGATATTCCTGACCAAATGCTAAACATTTTCCATTTTAGCCTAATGACTTCCTCTACAGTTACAACAGTTGGCTATGAAACTGGGTGGGGGCACATGCTTTGTATTTGCTGACTCACTCTTATTCTTCACTGAGAGTGTGTGGTTTCCAGAGCATGCCTTGGAACTTACTAGAAAGATATGGGGCTTCCCAGTGAATGTTTCAGGGCTTACAGTTTCAGCCATGTGCTTGGGCCTGTTTCTTTTAACCACATGCTGCATACTATCAACATTGGCCTTAGAAGTTACTATAAGCATGCATCTCTTATTTGTAAGCATATTTGTGTTCTTTTCTGTAAGCTCATGTATCTGACAAATCTCAATGGCCTTATTCAAAGTTAAATCACTGTCACAAAGCAAAATCTTTCTCAGAGCATCATTTTAATACCACACACAAGTCTGTCTTTTATCAACTCATCCCTTAAATCACCAGATCTGCATGTTTTAGCTTTATTTCTCAAATCAGTTATATATGCTGCAAAGGTTTCACCAGGCTTTTTATCCCTTGTGTAAAGTAAGTGCCTCTCCATTGTAACATTCATTTGGGGTTACACATTTCTCTAAATTTACATTTTAAGCACTCAGAGTCTTCCCTTGACTCAGCAGGTACAACTATATGATGGTTTTCCCCCTTCCCTGCAATGGCAGCAAGTGCATACACAAATTAATGGTCCCTTTCTATGGCTTCTGACCCAACTAAATTAAGCAGAATAATGCCTTTGTACAGTCATCATTATCAGAAAATGCAGCCTGTATGAAAATATCGTACTCTTACTCAAATACTCTCCAGTTCTCTGCAATATTATTGTCAAACACAAGTGGTGTTGGTTTTTGAAATCCATCTGCCATGCCAACAAATTATGCCCAAACACACTGAAAAATATGGCCCTTGTAATTATGTACAAACATGCACATAGCCAGCACTTGTAATAACATTCAAATGCACATTAAACTCTTTAAAATGCTTTAATTTGAGAAATATGCTTTGTAATGGCTGTATTTTGTGAAATAACTGCACTGTAATACTGTACAAACATGCAAACGTCATACACTTCAGACAACTCAAATAGCTTTGATTAATGCAAAAAAGTAGTGCTTAGTGAAAAAATGCAGTAATTTCCCTTATTTTATTCATTTTACATGATCTGGACTTTATTTCAAACATTTTCCATAGTTATTTCAAATATTTGCGTTAATATATTGTGTCTACTGCTTTAGATCGAAAAACCAGTTTACCGAAAACAGAACAGTGAGGCACACTACTACAAAGCCGCACTTAAGTGAAATTGCAGTAGCACGAAACACAACTCTTCGATATACGGCTGAGACAACAGCACTCTCATTGTAGCTTAAATATTGGGAGGCCCGTGAATAGTTTGTACATTGTACTACAATAAAATCATGGCAGATGTGGTACATGCCCAGCCAGGAGTGGTTGGAAAACTGTATGAAACTGTTAAATCTATCAGGGGTAAAGAGCTCCTCACTACAGAAGGATTTGTCTACTATCTGGAGAAAAACAGCAAAACCCGAAAATACTGGTGCTGCAAGAGGAAACTTACTGGACATTGTAGAGGTAGAGCCATCACATGCTGCATTATGAGAGGAGAAGAGTTGATAAAGACCATTCAGCACAATCATCCAGGAGACCCATGCGAAATTGGAAGTTATACTGTGTGCAATAATTTAAAACTACATGCTACTGTTTCTAGGGATTCTGCATGTATTATAGTAGACGATGTATTAGCATTTACTTCACTTGATTTTGCTCCAGCTATGCCAAGCAGAAAAGCAATGCTTCTACAGGTTAGAAGAGCCCACTTAAACTGTAAGGGCACACAAGCAGTAAGGACTACTAGTTTATTAGATATTGATGTGACTAATTTCCCTTTAAAAGGTGGAGTTTTCATGAAAAAAACATTAAGCGATTCAAGCACAGACAACATTGTAGTGCTCCTTACTACAAAGCAAAATTTAATAGATCTATCGTCTGCAACCATATGGCTTATGGATGGGACATAGTTTGTCAAAAATAGTGATGTCAGACAATTGTACACAATACATGTTTTCGTGAAATGCGGACCATATAGTAAAAGTGTACCATTGGTGTTTTGTATAATGGCAAAAAATCATTGAGATCATATCATTTTCTTTGGAGTGGTCTGCTTAATTTAATGTCTACGGAAGGGCTTGAATATCAGCTTAGATACATACTGTGTGATTTTGAAATTGTTGTGCTTAAGAGTATTAAAGCAAACTTTCAGGATGTTATATCAAAGGGATGTTTTTTTCACTTTGGCTGTAATTTATGGAGCAATGTTCAGAGTTTGGGATTGGGTAGCTTGTACAATTCAAATATTAGGTTTCAGCGTGCTGTAAAATGATTGGCTGTCTTAGCTTTTCTCAATGAAGATGACATTATTACAACATTTCAGGAAGTAAAAAAGAATTTCCCAACTGAAGCTTCTTCGTTACTTTATGTAGTGGTACATTCTGGGTAAGCCACATAACTTTAGTACTCGACACACAGCACAATTCAGGTTTCTTCCACTGCTTCCAGTCTCCTTTTGGAACATCTCTATCTTGAATGACCTGTGCCTTCCAAGAACACAGAATAGTGTTGAGGCTTGGTATCAGCGTTTTAAATGCTTGATTGGTAAACATATGTCAGGTATAGATAATGTGATGTTAACTATTGCAAGGGAGCAAAATAGAGTGGATGAACTTTGTTTATGTATGGCTGCAGCTTGTCCCCCTTCTCTAAAGAAATGAGCTTTACTGAAACGGCAATCTCAGTTTCAAACCATTTTTGATCACAGACAGGAGTATTCCCTAGTTGAATTTGTGACAGCTATATCTCATTTACTACGAATGTAGATGACTGCGTGGATTTCACTTGTAAATATTGTACAGCACATTAAAATATATTGAAGTATCATTTCAAATAATGCACAGCTTCCACAGTTGGCAACGGATGGTTGCTTTAGTTCTTTTTTTCACAATTATTGCACTCTGGGTTGATGTCTCATATCCGCTTTCCTTGTTTTCGATGAAATGTCATTCTGACAAGTGTATTTTCGCATAGGTGATGTTTCATAGTAGTATGCCTCACTGTTCCGTTTTTGGTAAAGTGTTTTTTCGATCTAAAGCAGTAGACCCGCTTTATTACATAGAAACACATCAGGATGGATAGCAGCATTATAAAATATAAATGAAATGATTAATAGACAGACTACAAAGATATACATGCTTACATCTCAACAGCTTACTACAAAATGGAAGTCAGGCTTGCATGTGCTCAGTATTTATACACTTTTGCAAGCTCCTAGAAAGCTTCTTAAGGCTGTACGCGCACACACACTGATCTACAAAGGGATACACTGTTAAGGCTCATAAACATAACACAAGCAGAAAGCAATAATCCACAGTGTAAAAGGATGATGATGATGAAACAGGGAGGAAAATCAAGAAATAAAGAGAGCGTGGGATTTTGGATGCATCTTCTTAAGGAGAATAATAACAGTCATACAGAATGTTATATTCATAAAGTAGCAGAAAGAACAAAGATAACATGAGAATGAAGAAAAGAGATTTTGCTGATAGGGATGACTATAATTAGTGGTGCATAGAATAGGCAAATGGGGACTGGAATTTCCTGGAGAAAACATGCAAAGGAACCAAGGTACTGGGAGCAAATAACTAGAGAGGGAAATATAACAGAATGGTGGGAAGAGGCCAAGACGACACTTGGAATGCAGGCTACAGACTGCCTTTCCTATCAGGAATTGATATCAGAGTATAGGCAAAGATAAAGGGATGGGGGAATCATAAGTGAAAGATCTGCACTGGTAGAGTTTTTGGATGAACCTAGAACAGAAGCTGCTGTTTAAAAATGGATAATTAGTATGGCGTGTTAAATATTACACAATAACTATAGGAACTAATCAGAAGAGGTTAGAAAAGATTGGGTAGAGTGATTGGATAAGTAATTCCCAAGAAAATAATGGGAGGACATACATATGGCTCTCAAATATGAAACAAAGTTTAGAACATTTAGGATTTTTGTTTGGAAGTCTCTCCATAGGTATTTTTATACCCCAAGCAGACTCCAAAGAATTTTTCCCTCAATTAGATGCCAAATGTTGGAGATGTGAAGGGGAAGAAAGAGGTAACTGGGAACATAAGTTTTGGGAGTGTAATGAGCTGGCAAACCTTAAAAATTCCTTATAGAAATATTGGGTGAACAAATGGTCATAAATAAGGAAATAATTTTTTTCAGCTGAGATACAGGATCTGAATTGTCGATACACAGTAAGGCCTTGCTAAGTTTAATTATGGTGGCTGCTAAAAAGACAATTACTAGAAAATGGAAATTAAAGTCTAAACCATCAGTTATTGAAGTATGGAATATTGTAACAGAGATAAAAGAGCTGGAAGTGGGATCTTTAGAAAAGGGTAGGAGCAAATTATATAGAAAAAAATGGAATTTGTGGGAACAATACATGCAGAATAAAGTTTTACAGGAAGAACTAGGTTTAAGGGAAGGCAAGAATTGAACAATTTATATAATGTAGGATAGGTGATTGTTATACAAAAGAATACATGTAATGTATAGTGTTTGTAACTTGGAAGATGTTAAAATTGTTTGTTTTATTTTATATAAATGTACTGTATGTCCGCCTGTGTCGTAAGTGATAATTCAATAAATTAAAAAACAATAGAACGATGATGGTCCAGGGGAAAGTAAAGTGTAAGAAGACACTGTTATTATGTGTGGGTCTTGATGCAAAGAAGGTATTTAGTAGAGTCAGCTAGGATTTTATGAGTTGAACAATGGTAGTATTTACATTTCCTGAATTGGGATATCAGGAAGATGTATGAAGGATAAGAGGCAAAAATTAAGGTAGGGGTTCCTTTCTGACAAAAAACTAGGCAAGAGTGTCCTCTTCTCCCCTTTCTTATTTGCTTTATACTTAGAGCCACTGGCAAACAAAATAAGGAACTCTCAAATTCTAGGATATAACTGGTATGTTATTCAAGAAAATTTAGCTTTATTTGCAGATGGCATTATTCTCTGCTTGATAAAGCCAGATAAGGATAGTTCATTGTTATGCAACATTTTCAGTTTCAAGTTTTTCAGGATATAAAATAAATGAAGATAAAATAAAGGCTATAGTGGTAAACTATGTTCCCACATATGAATTGGATCACCATGATAAGATGAAGTACTTAGGTGTATGGTTTAATATGGATTCTGTTATGTCAAGTAAGGATATGTGGGAAGAAATTAAACAAAATTAATACAAAACTTGAGAAGTTGGAATATGCTGACTATGGATATGGATAGTAAGGGACAAGCAGTGTAAATGTTTCTAGTCCCTTTAGTATCATATACAGATTAGGGATATTTTTATCAACAGGTGTCCTTAAGGAGAATAATAACAACCATACAGAATAACATATTTCTAAAGTAGCAGAAAGTATGTTAAAGATGAAGCCAGCATAGGAATGGAGAAATTTACCAGTGCAGATTACTCTAGGTAGGGGCATGGAAAATAGACAAGAGGGGTCTGGAGTTTATTGGAGTTTATTAGAGAAAGTTAGCAAAGGAGCCAATGAACTGGGTACAAATCACCAAGGAGGGAACGGTAATAAAATGGAATGAGGCCAAACAGAATTTTGTACTGTAGGTTGGAGACTGCCTTTCTTTCCAGGGACTGATAACTTAATATAGGCAAAGAGAGAGGGATAGGGGAGTGTTAAATGAAAGACCAGCTCTGGATGATTCTTTTAGTTGAGTCTAGAATAGAAACTGCTTTTAAAAAGGAGGATAATTAGTAGGGCATATAAAATAAAACATAATAACTGCAAGAATCAATTAAAAGAGTTTGAAAAAGACTGGGAAGTGATAATAAAAAGGTGACATACAAAGGAACAGTGAGAGGACATTTGTATGGCTTCCAAGTATGCAACTAAGTCTATGAGTTTTAGGATTTTTGCATGAAAGTGTTTGCATATGTATTTTATACCCTAAGCAGACCTCAAAATGTTTTTCTTAAGTAGATAAAACATGCTAAAAGTGTGATGGGAATGGGAGGCTAATTGGGAACATGCATTTTAGGAAAATGGTGAATTTAACAAAAAAAAATACAAAGTATGTTGTCAGAAATGTTGGGGGAGCAAATTACTTTAACTAAGGAAATGATTATTTTAAGCTGGTATACAGAAAACAAATTGTCTAAACCTAGTAAAGCCTCACTAAGTTTAATGCTATTGACTGCCAAAGAGCAATTACCAGAAATTGGATATTTACATTCAAGCCAACTATAACTGAAGTATTGAATGATATAAAGACGGTAAAAGAACTAGAGCTGGGGTCTTTAGAAAAGGGAAGGAGCATACTACATAGAAATGAATTAAATTTTTGGGAACAATTCATGCAAAATAATGCTCATGAGGAGGAATGAGAAGGAAATGTTAAGGAAGGCAAGAGTGGAGCAATTTATGTAGAGTTGAAGTAAAAGGTTGTTAAAAAAATAACATGTATAATGCGTAAAAAAAAAGTTGTATAGTTTGCTTTCTTTTCTAGTAATGTTCGTGAATGCATTTCATTACTAAAATATCTGTGAAATTAATTAAGGTGTGTTTAAACAGATTCTCTACTGATAAACTGTGGTTCTCCTTCGATATCCTTTATTTCACAAAAATGGACTTAATGGCAGTTATGACTGCCTCATTTGTATACAACTTGAAGACACTTTGAATAGTAGTCAACACATAAAAATATGAAGTTTTTTGTGCTGAAACAAATCTGCACCAGCCACAGCAAAGAGAATTTCATAATGGATATGTTATTCTTTCTGGTTTTCATTTCTGTATAGATTACAAATGTTACAATTTTGACTATTTCTCCTTTTTTCTGTCATGACAGGGTAATATACAAGATATCCCATACATTTTCTTTGTATTTGCTTATCCCCAGGAGTGATTTTTTTGATTATTCTAACTGTAATTTCTCTTATTTGTGAATGAATTGTTACTCAGTCTCCTTAAACAACAAACATTTAGCTCTGACAGTTCATTTTTCTATTAAAATTAAGCTTGTATCAATGGACTAAGCAGTCTGGCAGTATCTAATCATCCTGGCATAATCTCATCAGGAAGCAAATTGTATCTCAGAGTCAATTATGAATATATGTTTTGGGTTCCTGCAGCTTTGCTGCGGAGTCTGAAAATTAAGAAACAAGTCATAGTACTTCTGTGTCTCTGTCAAACGTATCTCACTTGCAATCCTGTAGTTATGAACTCCTTAATGTATCTGTTTTGTATATAATGTTACCAGACTTGTATTGATCTTGGATCTTGTATTCTTGTAATAAGATTAACATTTTTTGGAGTCTCATAAGTGCTTAATGTAGTGCTTTTGGAAAATGTTTTGTTGCTGTTTATGATCTGATTCCACAATGATGCTTAAACCATAAATGTAGTCATGAAAATTCTGACAGCCAGATGTAGATAATGTAGATAACATTTCTATTTTAGTGTGAGTATAGGATTACTGAGAATCTGTCAAAGACCTTATCCCATATGCAGCTGGTATACCTTCCTGCAATAAAACTGCACCACTCCTTTTCTGACTTGTAATTACATGCAGTTTGCGTGTAGTTAATGGAGTGACCAGACATTCTGCTGTATCAAAGGTATGTTTCTGTTCTGCTGACGAAAACCATTCTGCACCTGTCTTAGTGGCATTGTCATGTCTGATAAGTTTGTAATAAACTTTTGATGCTATACCATACCCAGCCGAAATCACACTAAAGATGCATTTTATGTATTTTCATATGAAAGAAGATTCCCTTCAGTTTATCATGATCTATTTTAACCCCCCCCCCCATTAACAAAATTTGGCAAATGCTTTTAAGTTACAAAGATTAGACCTTTTCTACTGTTCAGCTTTAAGCCTTCAGTCTCAACCTGTCAAGTAGTTTAATCAGATGTTTTTCTTCTCCTTCCCAGACCTTGCCCAATGGCCCAGTCAGATAGTAGGGAGCAGGCTAACTTGCAAGTTGTGAGGAATGGTCTACCCTTTCCCTTGAGAGGACCTCATCCCCCCACCATTTGGTAGCTCTTCCAAGAGTTCAGTCAATGCTTTTTAAATGCCTTTATTAAAATATAACTTAAGAAATATAGGTACAAATACATAATGGTAAAGAAAACAAACAATATCAACATGTTTCCATTTATACACATTATACATTACATTTTGTTTCCTTATAACAGCTATCTTTCAGTCTAACATTACATAAATCACTCATTTACTGTCTTCCTTCCCATAAATTCTATGCAAATTGTTCCTTCCCTTTTCTAACAATCCTATTTCCAGTTCTTTTATCTGTTTTACAATACTCAGTACTTCACATACAGTTAGTTTATATTTCAATTTCCATTTTCTAGTAATTGCTTTTTTGGCAGCCAACAGAATTAAACTTAATAATACTTTACTATGTCTAGGCAGTTCAGATCCTGTGCCATAGGTCAAAATAATAATTTCCTTAGTTACAGCCATTTCTCCCCTATATATTTGACAGAGTACTCTGTAGCAAGTTTTTTTAAATCTGCCAACTCATTAAAAAAATGTTCTGACTACCAACATTTGTTATCAACTTGAGGAAAATATCTTTCAAGTCTGCTTGTGTATAAAAATAGCTATGCAAACACTTCCAAGCAAAAAAAATCATAAACCTTCTGGACTTTGAAGCATACTCAGGAGACGTACATATATCCTCCATTATTCCCTTGTAAATTGCTTTTCCAGTCTTTCTCTCGAATCTTTTTTAACATCCTCTGATTCATGCAATATTTTTTGTCCTACTAATTATTCCCTTTTCAACAGCATCTTCTGTTCTAGATTCACATAAAAATGTCCTACTAATTATCCCCTTTATAACAACAGCTTCTATTCTAGATTTGACTAAAAACTCTGCAAGAGGGGATTCCAAGATGATTGCACATTGAGTAACAGCTTAATTCTGGCTCTCCCTGTCTGAAACTGGAAACTTAGTAGAGAAAGCCAGTGGACCTAGATTTCTGGGTGAATTTCAGTAACTGACTAGTAAGTGCACTGCCTAGATGCCAGGAAAAAAGAAATATAAAGGACCTGTAGAAAAATCAGCTACAAAAGTTGAAGAAAAAACACAGACTGGGAAGCGTACAGCAGTTGTTCAGAAAGGGTCTATATCACATAGCCGAACTGTCATAAGTTTGACTATGCAAATATCGAACCCGGAACTTCAAAATGCAAGAAGTTTTTCACTTAGAACAGAGATTTTTTTCCCAGGGAAAAAAAAAATCGCTGTTCCGGCACAAAACAAAAAAAAAGCAAACACTTCAAACTCTTTCTAATGTGGGGGGGCTTTGCCTCCCCACACCCCCCTACTTAAATATACCAACTCCGAGATCGCACCACAGTGGAGGAAATAGCAAAGCCATGGAAACGGCCCACCAATTTTTTTCCCTGGGAAAAAAATCGGTGTTCTGCAACTTTGCTATTTTGAGATTTCGAACTTCCCAGTTCGAAGTTTCGGCATTCGGACAATTCAGTGTTCAGACTTCTGATATAGACCCGTTCAGAAAGAAGTAGTGCAAGTTCCAGACATGATGTCCAGTAACCTAGAAAGCATAAAGCAGCTGCACACAGACATGGTCAAAATAAATGAAACACTAATAGAGTATATAAACACAAACAATAAAAATCTGAAAAAAATGGAAGAAGCTTTGAACAGATATTTAGATAAGGTGACAGAACTGCAAAACTCAGAAGATGAAATGAAGAAAAGGCTGGCTGAATATGAGATTGCCCAAGAAGAAATGTTTAAAAAAAAATAATAGAATTAGAGAACAGAGCATGTAAGGAAAACCTGAGATTTTCTGCTGTACCAGAGAAGTTGGAAGGAACAGACTGTATTAACTTTATAAAAGTACAAACTGGACTGGTATTCCACAACAGGAATTTTTAATTGAAAGGGCACATTGTGTGTACTCTCCAAATCTAGCTATGAGAAAACAACATAGACATTTAATAGTAAAAAAATGCAATCTTATCAGCAGAAGGAGTGGATTCCGACAAAACTGTGGCAGAAAGACAAAGTAATAAAATTGGGAGACAGCAGAATGTTTGTGGAAAATGACTACTGACTGCACTCCAGGCAGAAGAGGAATAAATGTATTCCATTATATAATGAATGCCGAGAAGCAGGTGTGAGATTCAAACTGCTGTACCCAGCTAGCCTAAAAATATTTTCCCTGGAGGAACATAAACATTTTTGATGAAATACATGCTAAGGAAGAAACACAAAAGTCTGTCCAACAAAAAGTGAACTGTGAAACAGAAGAAGATTCTGCTTCTTGTTCTTCTGGTAATAAAGACCACAGAGAGACTGAGCCACTGAAACCTTTCCCAGTGTTTCAACGGAAAATGACTGAGAGAGGGAAAAAACATAGATGTGACTAGAAAAATAAAGAGTGCACTGGAAATGAACCAGAGACAGGATTTGAGAGATGGAGAGGAACAGGAATAGAATAAAATAATCTGGAAATATTGGACTTTCTTGGACTTTGTTAAACTTGTAGGGTACTCTAAAGCATATGACCTACTTCATGTCATTAATGTTTAGAGACTAAAATCATTAATCTGGAAACTGACAAATGTGGGATTACAAAGCAATAATTGTACTTGTGAAACAGGACAGAACAAGGGAATTTGGAAATATTGAACGTGTTTGGACTTTGTTAAACTTGTAAGGGACTCTAAAACATGTGCCCTTCTTCATGTCATTAATGTCCAGAAAAATACTTAGGAGAGGGGAAGAGAAGGGACAGGGCTAACTGTATGTAAAATAATTTTTTTTCTCCACAGTATTACTTAAGTGGTATATGATTTTCTATGCATGTTATAAAGTACATTTTTTCAGTCATTTTTAAGTTTAATGAGGATACTAATGTAAATAGGTGCTTCTGTTTATTCTTTTTGTTTCTTTCTCCCTTATTCCCTCTTTCTCCTTGTTTAGTTTTATGAAATGTAGGCACTGCAATGTAAAAAAATGGTGGTCTGGTAAAAAGAGCATGACAAAAGAAAAAAATAGTGTGCTTTTTCTCATTTGTACATAGGGGAATGACTGTGTTAAGGCCTTTAGCTTTATATAGTAATGAGTTTTGACAGAAAGCAAGCAAATGAAAAAGAATATTGAATATTATAAGGTCTTTTTTCTAGTAAACAGTCATGTATCTGGTTCTTATGTCACTAGCAGACAATCTGATAAAGAGAAGTGGCTTGCAGAAAATGTTTTCTGAAAGCAGTCAATTGTTCTCCCAGCTAGGAGAGCTATAAAGATAAGACAAAACCAGAAATCACTTAATATAATCATAGGTTCTATCATGCATCTTATCATGGATGAGCTTTCTTTCTATTTAGCTTGAGGCTGTGTGTGTGGCTGTCAGTTTGGAACTCGTGTTCCTATTAAGGGGGAAAAACTTCAATATTTGAAGATGTACATACTTTTTGTGTGTTATTATAAAGTTAGTAGGTTTTAGGGGGTATTTGTGTGTGTGTGTGTGTGTGTGTGTGTGTGTGTGTGTGTGTGTGTGTGTGTGTGTGTGTGTGTGTGTGTGTGTGTGTGTGTTTGTGTGTGTATTTTTATTTGAGGGTTTTCAATAAAACAAAACTTCTGCAAAATATGACATAGGCTCAAATGGAGATGACAAAAAACAGTTGTATAAAAGATTAACCTGCCAAACAGTGCATGCATGTTATGTTATACATAAAAGGTGGGAATAATAATCCCTCAAGAATATGATTCTTTCTATAATGTCTTTAAAAGTTTATGGTCCCACAGATAAAGCCAAAAAGGAAAGAGTAGTGATTAGTGAACTATATTAAAAATGTAGAGTGCAAATAGCTATGCTACAGGAGACACACTTGGAAAGAACTGAACATGTGAATTTGATAAAGAAAGGTTTTCAGGATAGTTATTCAGCAGAATACCTGGGGTGAAGGAAGAGAGACATACTTGTATTAATTGCAAGGGAGCTTCGATAGTAATAGAAGAGGAAAAAAGACAATAATGGTAGATTCGTAGTACTAAGGGGCTACTGGCAAGGGAAGAGGATTATACTGGCATGTATTTATATTCCACCCAAAACTGCTATAACAGAGCTAAAGAAAATTCTGGCAGAAATAATCAGCTTTTATCAAGGAATATTACTTATAGGTGGGAACTAGAATTTGATTTGCAACAGTGAAGATGTATCTGGGAGGTCCAGAAAGGAAAATATAACAAAGGAGGATAGATTTTTTTAAACAAAGTTATGAAAATATTTGGCATGGAAGATGTGAATTCAGTACTAGGAATTTGGAGTGATTTTGCATATTATTCCTCAAGATACAAAAACTGGGCTAGGCTAGACAGAATTTACATTTCATTGGAGCATATGCATTTAATTGAAGGTCTTGATACACATCCAATAACTATTTCAGATCATGAGCCAATAATAACTAAAATTAAAACACAGGATAATGAAATAAAAATGAGACACTGGTGCTTTCCCACCTATCTTTTGAAAAGAGAGGAATTTAAGGAATGGGTACTGGAAATTATTCAGTAGCTATTAGAGAAGATAGAAACTTCTTATAAAAATATTGCTAGGGAGTGGGATAAAATTGAAATGGAATTTAAAAATAGGGTGGAAATAAAAGAAAGGGTGATATGCTTAAGAAATTAGAATTATTTAGAGGGACTAAAAAATATTAAAGTATTGCAAAATAGGGGGAATCTCAAAGAACAAGAAGAGAAGCAAGAATGCTAAACATAAAATAAGGGATTACCTTGATAATATGCATAAGTTTAGAAAGATTGCAGTTAAGCAACTTTTTTATAATAATTCTAGAGCACAAAAACTTTTATCACAATGACTCAGACAACAGAAAGTAGAAAGGGCTGTCACCAAGATTAAGGAGCCTATTACAAGGAAAATAACTAGGGATCCTGTAGAAGTATTAGAAGTATTTTGGAAATTCTATTTTTGCTTGTCTAGTAATTGACGAATCTTTGTAGGTTCTATTCAAGCAGCTTTATTATATATAAACACATCATGATTAAGCTTATTAACTTCAACGTAGGTAACTTATATACAAACTAGCTACATTCATTCTTACATGCTCACTCTCTGGCTGTACTTTCAAAATGGCACTGAGAATAGCACGTGCTTGCTATTTATATATGCATGTTCAGTCCTTGATATGCTTCTTAAAGACACAGCACACACAGTCTGTTCTACAGCCTCCCTCTTTGAGAAATAGACCATGCAATGCTGAGAATATCAGTTAACATGCAATCAATACAAATAGTTTGTCATGAAATTATACAGAACTAGGTACATATATACAGTTATGTACAGGTCGCTGTGTATTTCACACTGGGTCTGTAAGTACAACCATATCGTGTGACATAAAACTGAGAATTAGACTTAGCAACTGGAACTGTCTCTGCTGATTGTTCAACCTTAGGAATATCGATAATATCATCAGGAATGGAAGTAGAAGGTAAGACATGTTCTGGAACAGGAACATTGTCTGAATTGCTCTGAGATTTAGAGTCTGTATCACAGGAACAATGCTGCGATAATGATTCTGGTACAAGAAGAAGATGTCTGCAATTTCTCCTGTACTCCATACTCTCAGATTCTAAGTAGTAGGATCTTGACTCAGTACAGATACCTGTTACTTGACCAATCTGGTTGAAACCTTTCGCTGTTTGTATCCTCACTGTCTCTCCTTCTTTCAATGGACAACAAATCTGCTTGATTTATCATAACGGGACTTCTAGAAAGAATGCTTCCTGAATAATTGTGTTCTGATGGTTCTGTTGTTTTTAGCTTTAGGCCTCAATAAACTGGAACTAATAGGCAGTGTTGTTCCAACAAAGACCATGTAACATTCTTGCGAGTTAGCTCTCTTAAAGGTGCTGTCAACTTGCTGAAGTCTGGTATAAACTTACCTAGATAGGTGACCATGCCAAGGAAATGCTGTAGAGCTTGAATATTATCTGGTGCTGACATCTCAAGAATAGCTGCTTGCTTAGACAGGTCTGATCTTTAGCCAGTGCTGATAAATAAATGACCTACATATGTAACTTCTGGTAGTCTGAATTTACATTTTAGAGGATTGAGCTTTATGCTCACTTCATGTGCTCTGTCTAGAACTCTGTTAAGGTTTCTGTCATGCTCTGCTTCACCATTGCCTCCAACCAATAAATCATCTACTATTATGGCACAAGGATGACCTGAAAAAAATTGCTCCATTGCACGCTGGAAAATTTCACTTGCAGAATTTATTCCAAATGGCATCCTCAGAAATCTTTATCTGCCAAATGGGTACTGAAAGTGGTCAGTAATGAGGATTTGCAATCATGCTTCACTTGCCAAAATGAACTTTTTGCATCCAAGACAAAAAAAAAGTGGCATTCGGTAATAGGGCTGTGACCTCTTCGACTGTATGCATTGGATGATGTGGTCTCTTTAATGCTTTGTTCAAATCTGTTGGGTCAATACATATTCTGATTTCATCTGAGCCTTTTTTGTGGGCTGCTACCATGGACAACACCCATTCAGTTGGTTCTGTAACTGGACAAATTACACCTTCCTGCACCATTTTATCCAAACTGAGCTTTAACTTTATCCTGCATAGCTATCAGAACTTTTCTTGCTGGTCTGATTACTGGACTGATATCTGGGACTAACTTTATGGCGTACACAACTGGAAGTTTGCCCAACTTGTCATCAAAAACATCAGCATACTCTGAGAAAATGGCTTCAGAAAAATTGGAAGTAGGATATATGCTTATATGATGAACTTATTTAATAAAAGAAAGCAGATTCATTCTCAAACTGTCTCTGAGACCCCATGATTGCACAGGTCTTCGGACTATATAGAACAGGGATGCCAGATTTCTTACGGGACAGGTAGGGACAAAAATAAAAATAAGGTCCTTTACGCTAAGTGAAGACCAAAAAAAAAGGTCTTTAATGTGGAACACCATGCAGCTCCACATTAAACACAAGTAGCTCTGTGTTTGGCAATTTTTTTATTGGCCCATATGCCAGTATATGAGCCAATCAAAAAATTGCACAGTGGACCCTCTTCTGTTCAATATGGAACATCAGGCAGTTCCGCATTAAACAGCAGTAACTCTGTTTTGCGGACTGGCTCGTATACTGGCATACAGGCCAATAAAAAAAAAAACAAAACAAAGCGGAGGCTGTTTCAACAGGATTTTAACCGGCAGTGCAGGACTCAGGATCAGGCTGCTGATCCAGGGACAGTCCTGCTCAAATAGGGACATCTGACAATCCTGATACAGAATAAGAAGCTGTAACAGTTCCTAGCCAAATAACATGAAAGCACAACCCAGCCTTCGGTTTGAATTTCTTCCCCCCCCCATAAGCAGCAAGTTTTGCACTACTAGCCACATTGAGTTGTTCATTAGTTCTCACCTTAGCAAATGTGTCTGTTGATATAACATTACACTTTGAACCAGTGTCTACTTTGAGCTTGGTGGATTTACCATTGATCTGGACAGTACAAAACGCATCGTTCTTTGCTATCAAATTCACTGCATCAGCCTTTTCACCAATTACTGATACACAATCCACACAGAAAGTAGAATTGCAGCTCTCTGTATGGTGACCCTTCTTTATAACTGTGTGGGGTTTACTTGATTTGCAAAATTTTTGAAAATGATTCCATTTAAATGCTAAGCATTTTTCTCTCTTAGACTCATGATTGACACCACAGTTGCGACAGTTAACAATAAAGCTTGATTTGGGTTTTGCTGACTCACACTTGTACTGCAATGAGCATGCTCCTTTCTTAGAACTTACTGGAAAACCATGCGGCTTCCCTGGTGAACTAGCAGGGACTGTGGTTGCCATGTGCTTAGGCCTGCTTCTGTTTGCCACATGTTGCATGGTATCTACATTTGCTCTGGAGTTTGCAGAAACCATGCTGTTGTCACTTGCAAGCATACTTGTGTATCTTTCTGTAACTTCATGGATTTGACAAATCTCAATGGCTTTACTAAATCTTAAATCACTGTCACAATGCAAACTCTTTCTCACAGCAGCACTGTTAACACCACACAAAAACCTGTCCTTTATTAACTCATGTTTTAAGTCACCAAACCAATGTATTTTAGCTTTGTTTCTCAGGTCAGTAATATAAGCTGCAAAAGTTTCCCCTGGTTTCTGATCTCTTGTGTAAAACAAATGCCTTTCTAGTGTAATACTGATCTGGGGTTTGCACATTTTCCTAAATTTGTGCTTCAAACACTCGGGGTCTTCCCTTGATTTTGCCGGTACAACAATATGATGATTTTCATCTTCTCCCTCATATACTGGTGGTGCATACACAAATGAACACTCTATTTCAATGGCCTCTGACCAAGTTAGGTTTAGCAAATTGAATACCCTGGTGCATGCATCTTTGTCAGAATAAGCTGCTTGTATAAAAATATTGTACACTTGCTCAAATATTCTCCAATTCTCTGCAATATTCTGAGCAAATACAAGTGGTGAGGGCTTTCAAAATCCATTTTCCATATTAACACATGCCAGTGAAGGGTTTTGCAAATATGCACGAACATACACACATGCACATATGTCAGAAATTTATGCCAGCACTTGTAACTTTGCCCAATAGCACAGCAAGCCTCTGAATAACTGAACTTTGTAAAATAAATCTCTCAGACACTGTAATACACTCAAAATGACTGTACTGCAAAAGTAATTTATCATCATTTTAAGAAACATTTCAAAGTAACTGCATAACTGCAGTTTGCAAATAAGCAGTACACAGCACACTGAAACTTCCCCAAAATGGTGGTACCTTGCAGGATAATTCTTTACAGTGCAAGAAACACTCTGTAATGGTAGCACTTTGCAAATAGACACACCTAGCACATGAAACGTTTTGAAATGGCTGTACTTTGACTGTACCTTATGAAATAGTTGCACTTTGCACACAAACTCTTCGAAATATATGTACAGTAATAAGCACACACTGTAAGCACTTTTACACACTTTGAGATATTTTGAATAACTCTAGTTATACGCTTGATACAATACAAAGCAATAGTTATGCCAAAACACAGCAGTTTGCCAAAAAACATGTAGTCACTTTGCTCTAGTTATGCTTACTGTGCCCTTTTTACCTTATTATATTCATTTTGCTCATTTTATCTCTTTTCATGCCTATTGTACTTTTTTGTGCTCATTTTACTCTAAACATCCCCGTTTTGCTTTAAACATACTCATTTTTCTTTTCTGATAATTGTTCTATCAAATATATTAATCTTAAATATTTTCTTTAATTAATAAACCTTTTGTGCCTCTCACTTGTTTAATAATGTGGCTTGTGCCCTTGTAATGCTCTGTTTTATCTTTTTTTGCAACATAAACTGGTTGTGCAAGTTTTCTTTACCTTTGGTTCTTTTCTGGCTCTTTTTTGTGCTCGTTTCTCTTAGTTTACCTTCACTGTTATCTCTGCACTTCATGGCTTTGGATATCTGTCTCTGCAATCCCGGTTCTGACATCATGTCGCTCATCTAGTCAGGATGTAATAGACAGGTCTTTGCGGGTTCTGTTCAAGCAGCTTTATTATGTACAAACACATCATGATTAAGCTTATCAACTTCAACTTAGGTAACATATACAAACTAGCTACATTCATTCTTACATGCTCACTCTTTGGCTGCACTTTCAAAATGGCACTGGGAATAGCACATGCCTGCTATTTATATATGCATGTTCAGTCCTCGATATGCTTCTTAAAGACACAGCACACACACTCTGTTCTACATCTATGAAAGTCTGTATAAAGCAGAGAAATATGGAAATCAAGAAAAGGTACAAATGGAAATATTTATGGAAGAAGTAAATATGCCAAGGCTAGTGGGAGAGGAGACTCAATTACTAATAGTTAGGAAAGGAGGAAATGAGATAAAAATTCAGATGTATAACCAATCTTCAAGAAAGCCCCAGGATTAGATAGTGTTCCTGTGGAGGTTTGGAAGCTAGTAGGAAAAAACCTGATGAAGATCTGGAAGGTATTAGCAATATTTTAAGAGAAGTACTAACATCCTGGAAGAAAGTGGTAGTAGCTGCACTACCTAAAGAGAGTAAATATCCATCAGACCCAGCTTCCTACAGGCTCATTTCAATACTACATCATGATTAGAAAGTGTTTATGTCTATAATGGCTAAAAGAATTTCAAAAATGATGTCAAAATGAATAGATATTGATCACCATGGTTTTGTGAAGGGGAGGCAAACATTTGACAACATAAACAGAACAGTGATGATCCAAAGGGAAGCAGAATGTAAGAAAATACCACTGTTACTGGTGGATCTTGATGCAGAGAAAGCATTTGACAGAGTAAGCTGGGATTTTATGAGCAGGTTGATTAGGAGGATATATGAGGAATTAGAGGCGAGAACAAAAGTGGGCGAGGTTCTCTCTGATAATTTCTGCTTCAGCAGAGGAAACAGGTGGGGTGTCCTATCTCCCCTTTGTTATTTGTATTATATTTAGCACCACTGTCAAAAAAAATAATGGACTTGGAAATTCAAGAATATAATTGGTATGATAGTCAAGCAAAGCTGGCTTTTTTTGCAGATGACATTATTTTATACCTGACAAAACCAAAATGGGACATTACAGTGCTGCAGAACATATTGAGACAGTTTTAAACCTTTTTAGGATACAAAATTAATGAAGCAAAATCAAAAGCAATAGCGGTAAATTATATACCTACATACAAATTGGCTCAGCAATATCCATATTTATGGGGACATGCTAAAATGAAGTATTTAGGAGTATGGATTAAAATGACTCTGGTGTGGCAGCTAAGGATATGTGGGAAGAGACTTAACAAAAGATAATACAAAAACTGAGAAAATTGAAGCTCTGTTATATGGATACAGATAGTAAGATACAAACAGTTAAAATGTTTTTAGACCCTTTAGTCTTATACACACTAGTCAGGCATATTTTTGTCAACCAGAGGAGAAGTTGTGGATAGTGATTAATAAAGAGCTGAAGGATTTTATCTAGGAGGGGAAGACAGCAAGTGTCAAGTAGGATAGCTTATTCTTCCAATAGAACAGGGCGGATTGGGATTACCCGAGTTGAAGGGCTATTTCAGAGCAACAAAGTTACGGCTCCTATACATAGCACAAGCAGAAAACTATAATTCAAAGTGGAAAGAGATGATGATGAAATGGGGGGAAGCTCGAGTAACATGGAGAGACTGGGATTTTAGATGCAGACCTTTAAGGAGAACAAAAATAATCATATAGAATATTCAATTCATAAAGTAGCAGAAGGTCTTCTAAGCCAACACAGGAATGGAGAAAGGAGATTCTGACATTAGGGATGACTGCAATTAGGGGTGCAGAAAATAGACAAGAGGGAGTGGAAATATATTGGAGAAAACTGGCAAAGGAACCAAGGTACTGGGAGCAAATAATTAGAGAGTGAAAGGTAACAGAATAGGATGATGCCAAGAACTTATTTTTATTTATTTTACATTTGTTGACCAGGTTTGTCCGACTGACCTAAGTAGCCCTTTTTCAGCAGAGGCCAGGGAGAAAAGCTCCACATATTCTACAGATTATCATTTACAAAATAAGTAAACAATCAATAACTGGTTCACAGAAAATATTCAAAGCAACATATACATGAAAAATAAGGACTTACTATAGTAAACTAATCATTATGTCTGTCAGATTTAGAATCCTACATCATTCAGAAGGACTAAGAGTAGTTTTGTCACCAGATGTAAAATCTTACATTATGCATATAAGAATGTATGTAATGTGCCTAGGATAGAGAAGTTAATGAGAGACAAGGTCTAGAAAGTTAAAGAAAGTTACATAAGTTGGGAGCAGAGAGAGGTGTGCAGTTAGGGTTGATAAGCTGATTAAGAGGGGTGGGTACAGAGGCAGGTCGATTGGCTTAACAGATATTCTTTAGTGGCTAGCTTGAATTGACTAGGTTGCTCGAGTGACCTGATCTCTAGTGGGAGTTTGTTCCAGGCCTTGGAAGATCTAGCAGGTGAAGAGTGGGAGATGACAGATGATTAGGTAGGACAGTAAGAAGGCTGATAAAGGATAGAGTGGATGGTCTGGAGTTGAGGGAGAAGAAGCTGGTGAGATAGTTCTAGCCAGTTGAGGTGTCTGAGTGAGACACAGTGATGTGTAAGTTTGATGGGCTGCATATTTGGCTATCTTGTAGGTAGATTCAAGTTTAGCAAGGAGTTTGGAGTTGAGGCAAGTAAGAATTTGAGAGCCATATAATAGCCTGGGTAGGAGGTAAGCATAAGAGAGAGTTACTTTAGCTTCACTGGTGAGAAACTGTTTGTTACGCTAGAGGAGCCCTAGTTTCTGATGAGTTTTCTTGATACAGTTGTTAATGTGTAGATCAAATTTAAGTTGGTCGTCAATGATGACACCAAAGAGTTTAGTGCTAGTTTCCACCTTGATGTGTATGTTATCGAGGGACAGGATTGTGAAAGTGGATTTAATGTGGTTGTAGTTTTTAGGAAGAAAAAGCAGTAGCTTAGTTTTTTTTTTTTTTGAGGTTAAGGATAAGCTGGTCATCAGAGAGACAGTTTTCTACTAAGTTAAAGGAAGTCTGTCTTGTAGAGATGAGTTTGGAGGGAGAGTCAGCAATAGTGATGACAGCAAAGTCATCAGCATATTGGACCAGTGATGACTGAGGACAGGAAGAATAAAGAAGATTAGTGAAGATGTTGAAAAGTAGTGGACCAGGGATGGAACCCCGAGGAACACCCATTTTATCTGGGAGAGGAGGGGAGAGTGCAGACTGCCACTTCACTGCTTGAAATTTGTCAGTAAGGTAGCTGGAAAACCATGCAATAGTAGCAGGGGAGAAGTTAAGGTTGGTTGAAAGATTTAGAGAGATCTAAGAATAGGCAGGAGACAAGTTTGTTGTTATCTCTGGCAAGGTATATGATATTAAGGAATGATAGTAGGGCAGTAGTAGTACTATGCTTTGGTCTAAAGCCATGTTGAGTAGGTGTGAACAGATTTTCAGAGAGTAGGTAGTGCATAACTTGTTTATGTATGCATTTTTCTAGAACTTTAGAGAGAGGAGAGAGGATGGCAATTGGTCTAAAATTAGTGATGTCTGAGGTGTTACCTCCTTTATGTATTTGTAGAGTGAATATTTTTTTACATAATGAAGGGACTTTGGATTCTGAAATGGAGCAGTTGATTAAGATAGATACAGGAAGAGCAAGATAGTCAGAAGCTAACTGAAAGGAAAAGGGAAGGAATGTTGTCGGTAGAAGCTGAGTAAGGTTTGAGTTTAGAAAGTAGGGATTTGATGTAGCCAGTGTATACAGGTTTGAGGCAAAATGAAATTGATGAGAGTATAGTGGGATTTGATAGAGAGTGGTTTGAAATATTATTAAAGGTAAATGAGTTGGCACTGGGGTTAAATAGTTTGGATATAGAGTCAATGAAATATGTGTGGAAGCTAGAGGCAGTATCTTTGGAAGTCATATCAGGACAAGGATTGGGGGAGCAGGGACCACCAGGATATATTTGGACTGCAAGCTAAAGATTGCCTTCCATATCAAGGATTGATATCAGAGTATAGGAAAAGAGGAAGAAATAGAGGGGGTCCTAAATGAAAGAGCAGCACTGGTAGAGTTTTTTTGTAGAATCTAGAATAAAAGTTGCCATTAAGAAAGGAATAATTAGTAGAGCATATAAATATTGCATGATAACTATAAGACTCAATCAGAGGAGGTTAGGAAGGACTGGAAAGAGAGATTAGATAAACAATTCAGAAAGAACCAATGGGGATATATGTATGTCTCCCAAATATACAACAAAATTTAGAAGATTTCGGATCTTTGCCTGGAAGTGCTCACATGGGTATTTTTATATCCCAAACAGACTTCAAGGAATTTTTCCGCAGGTAGACAGCAAATGTTGGTGGTGTGATGAGGCAGAAAGTGGTAACTGGGAACATTATTTCTAGGAGTGCAATGAGTTGGTAGACTTTAAGGATTCCCTGCAGACTGCTCTGTTGGAGATGCTGGGTGAACAAATTTGAGTGTCTATGGAAATGAGTTATTTGAGCTATGATACAAACTCGGAATTACCTAGACATAATAAGGCCTTGCTGAGTTTAATTATGATGACTGTCAAAAAAGCAATTTCTAGAAAATGGAAATCAAAGTCTAAACCAACTTTACTCAGAGTAATGAAAATAGTAAGAGAGATAAAACAACTGGAAGTGGGATATTTAAAAAAAGGTAGGAGCAAATTACATAGGAAAAATGGGAACTATGGGATCAATACATGCAGAGGGGGAGGAACGTGGTTTAAAAGAAGGCAGGATTTGAATGAGCTATGTAATGGTTGACTACCAGTGACTGGATATGTTAAAAGTGATGTATAATGTTAGCAGCTACAGTTGTGTCAAAATGGTTTGGAATGTATAATGTTTGCAATTGACACTCGGTCACTACAGTTTATTGTCATTTATATAAATGTAATATGGTCTATGTCATACATGATAATTTAATAAAGATGTCTCTTGTTTAAAAAAACAAACTCTGCCAGAGCAGTCTTTTACCCATATTCTATTTGCATATATTCTGATATCAATCCCTGATAGGGAAGACATTCTCTAACCTGCAGTCCAACCTTCTTTTTTCCCTCATCCCACTCACTTACCTTCCCTCTCTAGTTATTTGCTCCCAGTAACTTGGTTCCTCTGCCAGGTTTCCTCCAGTAAATTCCAGCCCCTGTGCCTATACTATCCCTATTGGCAAATTCTCATTTCTATAACTTTATGAATATAATATTCTGTGTGGTGTTATTACTGTCTGTAAGGATCTGCATCCAAAATCCCACTCTTTCCTTATTTATTGAACTCCACCTCTCCCCCGTACTTCATCTTCATCCCTTTCTACCTTGAATTATAACCTTCTGCTTGTGTTATGTGGGTCTGTATTATTTCTCTGGCAGCTTAGGTTGTCAAATGCTTAATGATCGACACTTAAGCGTTGAAGTTTCAAAATCGTGAATGGCCATATACGCAAATTCTTGCCTTGGGAAAGAAATCGCTAGGCCATCCAGAAATAAAATTTACTTTTCAACCTATAGCCCCCACACACCCCGACGTGGGGGGGGGATGTGCCCGCACCCCCCCTAACTAAATATACCAACTCCAAGATCGCTGTACATTGGGGAAAGGACAAATCTCTGATAACGGCTGAGCAAATTCTTTCCTGAGGAAAGAATTTGAGTATATGGCAGTTCGCGATTTTGAAACTTTGATGCTTAGGTGTCGATGCTTAGGTGTTGATCATTGACCATTCGATAACCTAAACTGTCGAAGAAATAATATAGACCCTGTTATGTATATCAGCCTTCAGTGTCTAGCTGTTAAATATCCCTTCAAATCAGGTAATCCTCAAACCACCTTGTTCTATTCTAAAGATTAACTTATCCCATTTAAGTCTTGCCCTCGTTCCCAACCAGATAAATTCCTTCAACTCCTTGTTACTTATTGTCAATAGCTTTTCTTCTAGTTGATAACAATATCCCTAACCTGTATATAAAATGAATATCCATAAACAAGAGCTTCCATTTCCTAAGTTTTTGTATTTTGTATTATCTTTTGTTTAGTCTCATCCCACATATTCTTAGCCACCATAGCCGAAAACTTTTTAATCCAAACTCCTAAATACTTCATCTTATCATGTTGCCATAAATATAGACATTGATCCAAGTTATGAGTCAGTACATAATTTTTGGCTAAAGCCTTTGTTTTAGCTTCATTAATTTTACATCCTGAAAAGACTTGATATGGTTTCAAAATGTTCCACAAAACCAATATGTTCTTTTCTGAATTTATCAAGTACCAAATAATATCATCTGTATATAAAGTAAACTTATCTTGATTAAAATACCAATTATATTCTTGAATTTTGGAGTCCCTTATTTATTCATAGGCTCATAGGTTGGTACTAGGCTATCGGACCTAGGGCCTATATAAGCCTAGCCATAACAATTCCCTGGCTATTTCTTTAGTATCCACAGTATTTATTTCTCTGGACCCCTGTCTAGCAGGGCAACTGACGTGATCCCTGGGGTGAATTTCCTATCTCCCATCTAATAATTTTTTCACCAGTGGCTGTAAATATAAAGAAAAATAGCAAAAGGCAAAGAGCCCCCTGCCTGATATTTCTATTCAAACACAATTTATCAGAGAACACTCCCTCTTTAATTCTTGTTTCCTATCCTTCATATATCTTCCTAATTAACCTTATTATTGTATCAGGGAATACAAATGCTTCCACTGCCCTACTCATAAAATCCCAGCTTACTTCTTAATTCTTTCTCTGATCATGAACCACTAACAACAGTGATATTTTCTTAAGTTCTTTTTCCCTCTGGATCATCATTTTATTAATGTTGTGAAATGTTTTCCTTACCTCCAGGAAACCACATTGATCCATATATATCAATTTTGGCAACCCTGTTACCATTCTTTTAACTAGTATAGACATAAACACTTTACAATCTTGGTTTAAAATTGGAATGGGTATAATGATCTCCACAGCATATGCCAAGATGCAACTGTTATACAATATGCTGATGACTCAACATTAGTCTGCTCAACCAACAACCCACACAAACTCCTCTCCATTACCCAAAAAGCCTTCCAAATTACAGAAACCTGGTTTCTTAACAAAAAACTATTACTTAATCCCCAAAAGACCAAACTGTTGCTATTTAAACCAAACAAATATATCTCAATGCCCAACACATTCAATATTGTGTCCAGAGATGGGAGTTTCATCTCTCCAGACACTCATACTAACCTGCTAGGAGTGACCATTGACAACAACCTCAAGTTTGATCTACATATAAATCAAACTATTAAAAACATTCACAACAAATGGGGCAGTCATTATAAAAACAAACCATTTCTAACCCAACCTGCTAGAATAACCATAGCTCAAACCCACCTCCTCTCCACACTATTCTACGCCACTCCCATCTTCATCAACCTACCCAAAACTGAATTGGCCAAGCTTGACATATGCTACAATCAAATTGCCAGATTTTCTACTGGTGCCCCCTATCATGCCCACCACTGTCATTCACTAAATCAACTTAACTGGCTTGAATTCCTAAATATGCTCTCATTCCATCAGCTTTCTTTTGCCCAGAAACTCCCACTACTTCTTGAAAAAAATAGCACTATCTAATCTTCTTAAAGTACAAACTAATACCAGACAACTTTGCTCTAGTGATAAAAGACTAATCAAGGTGACCAAAAGCAATAACATAGCAGGTGACTCCCTCTTCCCTAACTACATTGGTAAAATTTGGATCTCATTACCTTCTGCTATTACCTCAGCCAACTCAATGGTTACATTCAAAAAGTTACTAAAAGAACACCTAAAACTCGCATGGCTATGCCCTTGCTACCCACCAGGTTGACTCATATCATACACACCCTCTGACCCACTCTTGTGCTCCTTTTCACTTCTATCCCTTCAAGAAGAATCATGACTCCTCCTTGTAGTGCCTCACCTGCAAACACCCACACCAACAGTCAGCACTTATACACATTCCAACTTTAAACCCAACCACATCTCACAAAACTAATCCTAACATCCACTCCCAACCCCCTTTTACTTACATTTGTCTCAGTCAATGTTATTACTGGAAACCAATACATTCTAAGTACTACTTTACTCTAACTTAAACTATGGAATTTTGTTAAAACTTGTGACTACCAATGAGTATTGTACTTTGTAACTTTAAAACTATGGAATCTTGTTAAATTGTGTGTTTTCCTATGACTACTTGCTTGCTATGTAGAAATCTCATAGTTGTTTGTTCATAATCTGTGGAGCTTTTCTCCTCAGGCCTCCACTGAAAATGGACATGTATCCAGTCGGACTCTCCTGGTCAACAAATGTAAAATAAATGAAATAAATAAATAAATGAGGGTGGATCTGATGGGTCTTTGGAGACTTTTGGTAATACAGCCACCACAACTTTCTTCCAAGAAGCTGGTGGTTCTACTCATTTTAAAATACTGTTAAAATCTTCCAGATCTTTACACCTTCCATCCTAACTTCCAAACATCCACAGGAATACCATCTACTCCAGGAGACTTCTCTATGGATTGCTACATCACCATTTTTATCTCATCTCCTCTTATCTTAGCTACCAGTTGTTGAGCCTAATCTTCCTCTAATCTTGGCACAATTAAGTAGTCTGTAAATATTTTTATTAGTGTTCTTTCTTAGTTTCTACATTTCTCTGCATTATGAAAATGTTAATACATTTTCTGAAATATCTCTGGTTAATTTTCTTGTCATTGGCTCCCTATGTTTGGTGACATTTTCTATATTCTTCTGTTAAAAGTTTTTCTGGTCTGGAGTTGTTATAAAAAATAGTTGCTTAACAGCAATCTTTTTAAACTCATGTATATTATCCAAATACACCCTTATTTTCTCTTTAGCACTCAGCAGTTGCTTCTCTTCTTGTTCTGTGACATTCTTCTTATTCTGCAATACTTTAACCTTAGCCAGCCACTCTAAATAATTCATAAACTTTCTTAACCATATGACTTTCTGTTTTATTGCTGCCCTATTTTAAGCTCCATTTTCATTATTCCACTCACAAACTATTCCTACTCTACCTCTACAGGATCTCTGGTTATTTTTTTGTTTCAAAGAATGCCCAGATTTTGCCTCATATTTTTGGTTTGCTCCTCATAAAATCTGTGTTTTTCTGGCAAATCACTAAGGATGATCTGAGGCCTGAAGTCACCAAATAATGATGTACATTTGAGTTTCAGACTTCACATTCTTCAAAAAATTATGTTAAAACAAACCTTGTAACTCTAGCAACTTTCTAAGTTTATAAGAGCAATATTTAAAATCTGTCCCTATTTTGGCCTTTGTCCCCCAATTTTGTTAGGCTTTGTCCAGATTTCTTGCACTAAGAGGTTCAGAGGTATGGTTACAGGATCTCCAAGGTTGGAACAACCCTTTCTACTTTCGGTTTCCTAAGTCATTGTGCTGAAAGTTTTTATGCGCTTGAGTTGTTAGCAAATAAACAGCAATCTTTCTAAATTCATGCATATTATCCAGACACTCCCTTATTTTCTCTTTAGCACTCTGCTGTTACTCTTCTTCTTGTTCTATAAGATTCCCCTTCTTCTGCAATACTTTATCCTTTGTCAGACCCTCTAAACAATTCTTGTTACTTCTAAACCATGTCACTTTTTCTTTTACCTGTGCCTTATTTTGCACTCAACTTTCATTTTATCCCACCCACTAGCTATAATTTTGGAATACATTTCTATCTTGCCTAATAACTCTTGAATAATTTCCACTACACATTCCTTAAATTCATCTCTTTTTAACAGGAAATTGGGAAAACACCACTGTCTTATTTTTACTTCATTACCCTGCATGTTTATTTTAGTTTTTATCAGTGCATGAACTGAAATAGTTATTGGGTGTGTGTTGAAGCATCTCAAAAGGTTGCAGAGGCTAGGGACATCACCCTCCTCATCTTCTGTGTATTCCTTGATCTCTCTAAAGCCTTTGACACTATGTCTCATCCCATCCTTCTTAACAAACTCTCAGACCTAAATCTGTCTCCTTCTACTTTTGGCTGGTTCCAATCCTATCTTACTGGCAGAAAACAAGTTGTTAGTTGGCAACAGGCTTTCTCACCCTTCCTTTCTGTTCAAACAGCAGTACCCCAAGGCTCTTGGACTGCTCCTTTTCAACATTTTTACCAACAACCTACATTCATCCAGCAGTCTCTTATCTGTAATACAATATGCAGATGACTCTACTCTTTTAACCATCTCCAATATTATCTCTGAACTACAAACACTAACACAGAATTCCTTAACTCTGTTGAAAAATGGCTCAGAAATAATCAACTAATCCTTAACCCAAAGAAAACTCAACTCTTCAGTTCCTACCTCAGACAGTCTCTCACCTTAAATCCAACTTTTCTCTTTCCTGCCTAGATGGCACCACTATCTCTCCTGCCTCACACACCAAACGTCTTGCCAATATCCAAACCACCTCAGTGCAGAAACTGGAACAAACATGCATCAAAATTGCCAGATTTAATCTAAACCAACCACTCTCGAAGCACCACTGCCTCTCACTAAAAAAACTTCAGTGGCTGGAATTTCCACACCTTCTCCTACAATTGCAACTCCACACTACCTTTTCCATACTCAACAACCCCCTCTGCCTGCCCTGCTCTCACCTCCCATGTTACTCTCTACTCCCCCCCTGGCCTCTCTGCAGTGCTGATCAGCATCTTCTCTCAGTTTATAAACCCAAAAGGAATCTTGGCAAACTACTTTACAAACACTCTGTCTCACTAAATTGGAACAAACTCCCTTTCCATATTAGATCCAACCTTTCCTTTTCCTGTTTTAAAAAGGAGATTAAATCCCACCTACTAAACTTGAAATTATGCCATTGCTTTGACCACATGTAGTCTTAGTCTGTCCTACTGAATAACCTGTTGCATCTCCTAACTTTCTTTCTCTGTTAGTAACTTCTGCTTAAGCTAACCTCCTAAACCCTCAGCTCTACTACTATAGCCCCCTCCTTTCTCTCTCCCCTCTCATTCTCCACATTGTTTATCTTTTCCCCTCACTTCCTGTCAATGTCTGTACATTTTCCTTCTTTTGAACGATTATCCTTTTGTTTTTACTCTTATATGTAGTAAATATAGACCACTGCTATCAGTGCAACCCTTAATGTTCATAATTTTTTCTTTTGTTTTTCTCTTTATAATTAATTTTGTATTTGCATTGTTATTTTTAATTGTTTTTGTCCTGTATGTTTATCTTTGCTTATATTTGCTGGGGCTCTTTCCCTTGGGTCTCCACCGAAAAAGGGGTTGCTTACTATCAGTGCAATGCAAGTAGTTAATAAGCTTTTGTTTTTTACAATTATTTTGTATTGTGATTGTTATTTAATATTTCTATATTGTCACCCTTGAGGTACACCCATTTTGACAGGGAGAGGAGGGGAGAGTGCAGAGTGCCATCTCACTGATTGAGATCTATCAGTGAGGTAGCTGGAGAACCATGGAACAGTATCAGAGGAGAAGCTGAGTTTATGCAGTTTGTGCAGCAGAAGAGAGTGTGAGACAGTGTTGAAAGCTTTTGAGAGGTCCAAGAATAGGCAAGAAATAAGTTTATGGTCATCCATGGCTATAGAGACAGTGTTGAGGAAGGATAATAGAGCTGTAGTGGTGCTATGTTTGGGTCTGAAGCCATGTTGAGTGAGTGTAAGCAGATTTTCCTGTATTAGATACTGCATAACTTGTTTATGAATACATTTTTCTAGTACTTGAGAGAAGGGAGAGGATAGCGATAGGTCTAATGTTGGAGATATCGGAGGAGTTATCTCCTTTGTGTATAGGTAGAGTGTAGCAATGTTTCCAGATGGAAGGGACTTTAGATTCAGAGATAGAGTGATTAATTAGGATAGATACAGGGAGAGCAAGAGAGTCAGCTGCTAGAAGAAGAAACGTGGAAGGAATCTTGTCAGCTGATGCTGAGCATGCTTTTAATTTAGAGAGTAGAGTTTTGATGTAGCTAGTAGCTACAGGTTTGAGGGAGGAGATATTTGAGGAGATAGTATTAGGAGTAGGTTCAGAAAAGTTGGAGATGTTAGTAGTAGAGGAGTTTGGGTTAGGGTTCAGTAGCTTAGATATTGAATTGATATTATAGGTATTGAAGACAGTGGCAGTTTCTTCAGATGTCTTGTCTGGGCATGGATTGGGGGAGCTAAGATTACTGGAATGTAATATTTGGTTAACAGAGTTTCAGATTTTTTTAGGATTAGATTTTAGGGCTATGGGAGGTTTGTTATAGAAGTCTTTTTTATCTTTGTTTATGTGTCTTTTTGTCAGATTTCTGAGTTCTTTATATTTTTGTAAGTCTGCAGAGAGCTTAGTTTGTGACCATTTTTTCCATAGTTTGTCTCTAGTTATCATAAGGGTACAAGTGGCTTTTGAAAGCCATGGAGATATGGTGGACTTAATTCAGACTTTTCTAGGGGGAGCAAGTGAGTCTAAGATGCTAAGAAAGGTGGAGTTGAAAGCTAGGACTGCTTCTTCTAGTGGGAGTTGGGTAAGGAATTTCCAGTTTACTTTAGAGAGGAGGGCATTAAAGGTTTCTGGATGGAAGTTAGAGAGTTTATGACAAGTGATAGATTTAGGAGGTTTTGAGAAGTGGGGAGTGAACCTAAGCACTTTTATAGGGGAGTGATCACTCAGGGTGTTTGTTAAGGTTTCAGGGTTATGATATTTGGAAGGATTAGATACAAGCACCTAGTCAATAAGTGTACTAGATGTGTGAGAGTTGTTTGTATGAGTAGGTTGGGAGATTAGCTGTGTAAAGCCATATAAATTAATATGAGCATTACAGTTTGAATTACTGAGAGTTAACCAGTTAATGTTGACATCCCTAAGGAGGATAGTTTCATTAGGGATGTGTTGAGAAAAGTATGAAAAAATATTTTTGAGCAGAGGAATGTTGTCTCCTGGAGGAATATAGATGGCTGCTACTGTGATAGTGGTGTGATCATTTATTTTAAGATTAGCTGTAAGTAGTTCAGCAGGAGAAAAGGATGGGATAGGTTTCATAATACTTGTAATGGTGAGGTGGTTGGAGTAGAGGATGTCAACGCCACCCCCTTTTTTGTTTTGGCGATCTATGCAGAGTATATTATAACCAGGGGGGAGAATGTCTTTATCAGAGGTTTGGGATTTTAGCCAAGTCTCTGTTAGGGTGATGACATCAGGGGTGTGGAAGGCTATCCAGGCATGAATTTCACTAACTTTGTTTAGAATACTACTGGCATTCATAGAGTAAAAGGAAATATGCTTGTTTGGAGAGGATGAGTTTATTAAGTTGGGAGAGGTAGAGTTATGCATGTTGGGGTGGTGGATGGGCTCAGGATTTGTATGTATGTCTCCTGATAGAAGCAGGGCTACATGAAGTTAGTAAAGTTTGAAATTAAATGGGTTGTAAGTCACGTACTTAGTCTTGGTTTTAGATGGTAGAGAGTGAGGGGGAGAAAGTTTGATTTTAGGCAAAGGGATGCTCATGGAAAAGATAAGAGGAGGAGATTGTAATAGAGTACTGCAGAGATGAGAAGCAGTTAGTATGGGGATTAATGGGATCTCTATGGACAGGTGGCAATGGAGTAGTACAAGATGTAAGAATGAGAAGGAGAAGTAATGGAGGCAAGAGGAAAATGGATAGGATTGCAAAAGCCATGGCCTAAGGTGGGGAAGTAGGATTGGGATGAAGTGAGGTGTGGATAAGAGACTAGGAAAAGTAAGTTGTTGGACCTGTTAGAGAGTTGAAGTAAAATTTAAGTGAAACAACCTGTAGGGGGAGTAAGGGATATGTAGAAAGAAGGAGGATTTGCAGCAGAATAAACTATGAAGCAATAAGTAGGGGAGGGTAAGATGTTTAGAATGTTATAGCAGACAGGAAGGGGTGGGGTTATTATTGTTATTATAATTAATATTATAATTATTATTTTCATAATTTTCTTCAGAAATCTTTTCTCTTTTGATGTATTTCCCCTTCTAGGACCCCCACTACATCCTCACTATTATAAATCAAGTTCCAGTCCCCATCTATAAGTAATATTCCCTGCTGAAAGCTGATTAGTTTTCCTAAGGTTTTTATAGGTTCATAGGTTGCAAGATTACTAGGTTAATGGCTTAAGGGCTCTTACAAACCTAGCCAATATAATCTAATTTTAACCAATATATGGCCCCTGGGGCAAGAGGATGGCATGGATGTGTGCCTGTGCATTGAGTATCTTACAGACTGCCCCTGTCCATAAGGGATATAGGCAATACCACAAGTGTGAATTTGTGATTTTCCCATCTACTGATCCAAACTGCATTTGAAGATGGTCAGGGAAGGGCTGTGTTTAATATGAATAGGAAGCCTGTTCCAAAGAAGGGGCAATCTCTGAGACACATATCTCTCTCTCTCCAGCATGTTTTGTTTGAATCGCTGAATAAGTTTAGATCCCACAGTCAGATGACCCTTGTGTTGTTTGACTTGAAGATGTGTAGAAGCTCCATCAGGGCTGGACTTGTGAATGTCTTGTAGGTGCAGGACACCCATAGTCACCCCTTAATGGTTGGTAGGAGAAAGAGTAAAGGGATAGGGCTTTTAGTCTATCCACATACTTCATGTTGTTTACACTCTGTATTTTCTTTGTGAGGAACCTCTGAGGTCACTCCTGCTGGTGTAAGTGCCTAGTCAAATACATGCCAAATGGCACATTGCACTTGATTATTGGTCTAATGAGGGATGAGTACAGCATGACTATAATTTCCTTTGATCTGGATGCCATACATTTACTTAAAAGTTGTGCCACATCAAAGGATTTCCTCACCACTGTAAACACATGGTGAGCAAAGTTCAGGCTTCTATCTGTGTACCTAGATGTCTCACCTCTGTGTCTACTCTTAGGGGTGTGCTATTGATGTTGTAATTTTCAGGAATATTTGACTTCCCGAAGGGCATGATAATGCATATTTTCACAGTTAAATTTAGGCCATGGTTCTGGCACCAATTATTTGTCTGATCTAGACCCTCCTGAAGGATATCTACATCATTGGGAGATTCAGTGATTGCCCCCAGCTTGCAGTCATTGGCAAACATTGTCATTCAGATGTCTTCCACATTAGCCTTGACTTCAGAGAAGTATATTCCAAACAGGTGTGGTCCCAGCACTGAGCTCTGTGGCACACCACTAGCAACTGGCCTAGTAACTGGCCTCTTGCTGGATCTCAGTTCATCAACTTTAACCGTGTGTCCTGTCCATGAGCCAGTTGGCAATCCATCTGGTGATGTAAGGATTTATGCCCAGTTTTGTGAGTTTATTTATAATATCTGAGTGGGGAATTGTGTCAAATGCCTTGGCCAGGATGAGATAGGCAGTATGTACTGTTTTACTGTCATCCGTGACCTTAGTGACTTTCTAAAAGAAATGCACCAGATTCAGTAGGCATGACCTGCCCTTGACAAAGCTGAATTGGGTCGGGTCCAGTGTTTGGAAGTTTCCTGTGTCATTATTTATCAGGTCCATGATTATTCCTTTCATGACCTTACATATAAGAATAGTCAAACTTATGGGTCTGTAATTATCTGGGTCAGTAGATGGTACCTCTTTATTCAGAGTGATGACTATTGCTGTCCTCCACTCTACTGGAGCAGACCCAATCTAGAGGCAGACTTCCAAGATGGTTGCACATTCAGTAACAGCTTAATTCTAGCTCTCCCACTGTGAAAACAGAAACTTAGCAGAGAAAGGTAGTGAACCTGGATTTCTGAGTAAATTTCAGTAAATGCCTAGTAAGTGCACTGGCTGGATGTCATGAAAAAAGAAATACAGTGGACGTGAAGGAAAATCAGCTACAAAAGGTGATGAAAAAAATACTGACTGGGAAAAGTATTGTAGCTTTTCAGCAAAAAGTAGTGCAAGCTCCAGACATGATAAAGTGGCTGCACACAGACCTGACTAAAATAAATGAAGCACTAATGGAGTATATCAACTCAAACAATAAAAGACTGGAAAAATGGAAGAAACTTTAGACAGATACTCAGATAAAATAATAAAACTGTAAAACTCAGAGGTCAAAATGAAGAAAAGGCTGGCTGAATATGAGACTGCACAAGAAGAGATGTTTCAAAAAATAATAGAATTAGAGGACAAACCACATAGTGAAAACTTGAAATTTTCTGCTGTACCTAAGAAGCTGGAAGGAACAGACTGTATTAATTTCATGAAAACACAAGTAAGCATCTGGACTGGTATTTCACAATAGGAATTCTTAACTGAAAGGGCACATCATGTGTGTGCTCTAAACCTGGCTATGAAAAAACAATCTAGACC